>NC_069502.1:383127614-383307865 GCF_027579735.1 Bombina bombina | reverse complement strand
AATAGACCTAAAAAATATATATATCGAATTATCAAATATTCAGATGGGTCTTCTGCAGATAATATCAAAAGTACAATAATTTAAAAGAAGGTGCCGGTAAAATATAAAACAATTAATAATTGCAGTAAAACATGAATTATTTTCAGTATAAAACAATGTTATTTAATAATTACAGTAAAACATTAATTAAAACATATATAGCACATGTAGCACACTCTTAGGTCGACCTAGTACTATATACAATAACTCTCAGCGTTGTGTAAAATAGATAAAAAATTGATACAAAATTGAAAAAAATAGTAACAAACATACGAATCAAATAAAAAAAAAATATGATACATAGGGTTACTAGAGTTAATGACTCTGTATGTAGTACGGCTATGAAATCTATAAGGGTAATCCCAACAAAATCTGTGTAGGAAAAGTTCAGATATAAATCCTATTTGGAGCCCAGATAATGGCCGAGTAGTTGTCCTTCGATCATATTTTTAACAGCGTGAGACCTTGACAGCGTGAGGATCCTCCTATGGAGTGGGGAGTTCACTTTAGTGTAATATCAAGCACTGTAATATAAAACGATATCTGTACTCACAGTTCAAACTGTTAACGGCCTCAGACACACACTACTTCGGTCACGCTACCAAGATGGAGTTTCCTTAGGATATGTATAATCAGTGGTCCTAATGTTGGGCGGAGTATCCTGATTGTTTGCGTGTCGTGGTTGGTATATGACTTAAATATAATATCTCTACGGATTAGGCGAAACTCAGTGGCTAACAAATAATCATTCTAATGGGTCAAATTGTATACAACAAATCTAAATACCTTTAGATCCGCTTTTGGCAGTATTATTGTTCCACTGATATGAGTTTAAATGCCAGATTCCGATATATTTATATAAGAAATGTGCTTCACTACGGAAGCAAAGAGCTAGATTAATTCGATATATATTTTTTAGGTCTATTTTGTATTCCATGTCAATATTTGATTGATTTGATATAGATTTTTTAGGTTTATTTGTATTCACTGTCCATTCTACTCTTGCGGTTAATCTTCTGCAGTTGTTTGTATAAGTAGTGAATATTTATTTATATATATTTTTATGTTGGTCTCCTATCCGTTTATGATACACTTCAGCTTTATTTAAGCGCTCCCTAGTTCATTTTGTTCTTACTAGTGTTTCTTTTATATGGTTTGCTGAGAGAACCCTATTTTCTAGTTAGAGTTTGCTGTATTATTTTATTGGCGCTGGTCACTCCCCTTTTTTTGCCAAATACAGAACCTGGCCACCAGGAGGAGGCAAAGACACCCCAGCCAAAGGCTTAAATACCTCCCCCACTTCCCTCATCCCCCAGTCATTCTTTGCGTTTCATCACAGGAGGTTGACAGAGAAGTGTCAGAAGATTTCAGAGTAGTTCCTTATGGAGGGTAGTACCCTTCGAGATGGGACTGGAGTTTTAAGTAGTCCTGTCAGTCTCTCAGTGAGAGCATTGATGAAAGTTAGAGTCCAGAGATGCAGGGAGAGTCTCCGAAACTATCTCGACTCATATGATTAGCTCCATAAGCATTCAGTGTTGACGAGTTGCCTGTTTTCTTCGCTCAAGTCCATGTCAGAAGCAACGCTACTATCTGTCAAACTTGAAGGACAGCCTTACTGTTCCACGGTATAGATTCCGGTAAAAAAAAATAATTTCTTCAACATAGGTGTGTCCGGTCCACGGCGTCATCCTTACTTGTGGGATATTCTCTTCCCCAACAGGAAATGGCAAAGAGCCCAGCAAAGCTGGTCACATGATCCCTCCTAGGCTCCGCCTACCCCAGTCATTCTCTTTGCCGTTGTACAGGCAACATCTCCACGAGATGGCTTAGAGTTTTTTAGTGTTTAACTGTAGTTTTTATTATTCAATCAAGAGTTTGTTATTTTGAAATAGTGCTGGTATGTACTATTTACTCAGAAACAGAAAAGAGATGAAGATTTCTGTTTGTATGAGGAAAATGATTTTAGCAACCGTCACTAAAATCCATGGCTGTTCCACACAGGACTGTTGAGAGCAATTAACTTCAGTTGGGGGAACAGTGAGCAGTCTCTTGCTGCTTGAGGTATGACACATTCTAACAAGACGATGTAATGCTGGAAGCTGTCATTTTCCCTCTGGGATCCGGTAAGCCATGTTTATTACGATTGTAAATAAGGGCTTCAAAAAGGGCTTATTAAGACTGTAGACTTTTTTTGGGCTAAATCGATTGATTATTAACACATATTTAGCCTTGAGGAATCATTTTATCTGGGTATTTTGATTTAATAATATCGGCAGGCACTGTTTTAGACTCCTTATTCTTTAGGGGCTTTCCCAAAGCATAGGCAGAGCCTCATTTTCGCGCCGGTGTTGCGCACTTGTTTTTGAGAGGCATGGCATGCAGTCGCATGTGAGAGGAGCTCTGATACTTAGAAAAGACTTTCTGAAGGCATCATTTGGTATCGTATTCCCCTTGGGGCTTGGTTGGGTCCCAGCAAAGCAGATACCAGGGACTGTAAAGGGGTTAAAGTTCAAAACGGCTCCGGTTCCGTTATTTTAAGGGTTAAAGCTTCCAAATTTGATGTGCAATACTTTTAAGGCTTTAAGACACTGTGGTGAAAATTTGGTGAATTTTGAACAATTCCTTCATGTTTTTTCGCATTTGCAGTAATAAAGTGTGTTCAGTTTAAAATTTAAAGTGACAGTAACGGTTTTATTTTAAACCGTTTTTTGTACTTGTTATCAAGTTTATGCCTGTTTAACATGTCTGAACTACCAGATAGACTGTGTTCTGAATGTGGGGAAGCCAGAATTCCTATTCATTTAAATAAATGTGATTTATGTGACAATGACAATGATGCCCAAGATGATTCCTCAAGTGAGGGGAGTAAGCATGGTACTGCATCATTCCCTCCTTCGTCTACACGAGTCTTGCCCACTCAGGAGGCCCCTAGTACATCTAGCGCGCCAATACTCCTTACTATGCAACAATTAACGGCTGTAATGGATAATTCTGTCAAAAACATTTTAGCCAAAATGAACACTTATCAGCGTAAGCGCGACTGCTCTGTTTTAGATACTGAAGAGCATGACGACGCTGATATTAATATTTCTGAAGGGCCCCTAACTCAGTCTGATGGGGCCAGGGAGGTTTTGTCTGAGGGAGAAATTACTGATTCAGGGAACATTTCTCAACAAGCTGAACCTGATGTGATTGCATTTAAATTTAAGTTGGAACATCTCCGCATTCTGCTTAAGGAGGTATTATCCACTCTGGATGATTGTGACAAGTTGGTCATCCCAGAGAAACTATGTAAAATGGACAAGTTCCTAGAGGTGCCGGGGCTCCCAGAAGCTTTTCCTATACCCAAGCGGGTGGCGGACATTGTTAATAAAGAATGGGAAAGGCCCGGTATTCCTTTCGTCCCTCCCCCCATATTTAAAAGATTGTTTCCTATGGTCGACCCCAGAAAGGACTTATGGCAGACAGTCCCCAAGGTCGAGGGGGCGGTTTCCACTTTAAACAAACGCACCACTATACCCATAGAGGATAGTTGTGCTTTCAAAGATCCTATGGATAAAAAATTAGAAGGTTTGCTTAAAAAGATGTTTGTTCAGCAGGGTTACCTTCTACAACCAATTTCATGCATTGTCCCTGTCGCTACAGCCGCTTGTTTCTGGTTCGATGAGCTGATAAAGGCGGTCGACAGTGATTCTCCTCCTTATGAGGAGATTATGGACAGAATCAATGCTCACAAATTGGCTAATTCTTTCACCCTAGACGCCACTTTGCAATTGGCTAGGTTAGCGGCTAAGAATTCTGGGTTTGCTATTGTGGCGCGCAGAGCGCTTTGGTTGAAATCTTGGTCGGCTGATGCGTCTTCCAAGAACAAGCTACTTAACATTCCTTTCAAGGGGAAAACGCTGTTTGGCCCTGACTTGAAAGAGATTATCTCGGATATCACTGGGGGTAAGGGCCACGCCCTTCCTCAGGATCGGCCTTTCAAGGCAAAAAATAAACCTAATTTTCGTCCCTTTCGCAGAAACGGACCAGCCCAAAGTGCTACGTCCTCTAAGCAAGAGGGTAATACTTCTCAAGCCAAGCCAGCTTGGAGACCAATGCAAGGCTGGAACAAGGGAAAGCAGGCCAAGAAACCTGCAACTGCTACCAAGACAGCATGAAATGTTGGCCCCCGATCCGGGACCGGATCTGGTGGGGGGCAGACTCTCTCTCTTCGCTCAGGCTTGGGCAAGAGATGTTCTGGATCCTTGGGCGCTAGAAATAGTCTCCCAAGGTTATCTTCTGGAATTCAAGGGACTTCCCCCAAGGGGGAGGTTCCACAGGTCTCAGTTGTCCTCAGACCACATAAAAAGACAGGCATTCTTACATTGTGTAGAAGACCTGTTAAAAATGGGAGTGATTCATCCCGTTCCATTAAGAGAACAAGGGATGGGGTTCTACTCCAATCTGTTTATAGTTCCCAAAAAAGAGGGAACGTTCAGACCAATCTTAGATCTCAAGATCTTAAACAAGTTTCTCAAGGTTCCATCGTTCAAGATGGAAACCATTCGAACTATTCTTCCTTCCATCCAGGAAGGTCAATTCATGACCACGGTGGATTTAAAGGATGCGTATCTACATATTCCTATCCACAAGGAACATCATCGGTTCCTGAGGTTCGCATTCCTGGACAAACATTACCAGTTCGTGGCGCTTCCTTTCGGATTAGCCACTGCTCCAAGGATTTTCACAAAGGTACTAGGGTCCCTTCTAGCTGTGCTAAGACCAAGGGGCATTGCTGTAGTACCTTACTTGGACGACATTCTGATTCAAGCGTCGTCCCTTCCTCAAGCAAAGGCTCACACGGACATTGTCCTGGCCTTTCTCAGATCTCACGGATGGAAAGTGAACGTGGAAAAGAGTTCTCTATCTCCGTCAACAAGGGTTCCCTTCTTGGGAACAATAATAGACTCCTTAGAAATGAGGATTTTTCTGACAGAGGCCAGAAAAACAAAACTTCTAGACTCTTGTCGGATACTTCATTCCGTTCCTCTTCCTTCCATAGCTCAGTGCATGGAAGTGATCGGGTTGATGGTAGCGGCAATGGACATAGTTCCTTTTGCACGCATTCATCTAAGACCATTACAACTGTGCATGCTCAGTCAGTGGAATGGGGACTATACAGACTTGTCTCCGAAGATACAAGTAAATCAGAGGACCAGAGACTCACTCCGTTGGTGGCTGTCCCTGGACAACCTGTCACGAGGGATGACATTCCGCAGACCAGAGTGGGTCATTGTCACGACCGACGCCAGTCTGATGGGCTGGGGCGCGGTCTGGGGATCCCTGAAAGCTCAGGGTCTTTGGTCTCGGGAAGAATCTCTTCTACCGATAAATATTCTGGAACTGAGAGCGATATTCAATGCTCTCAAGGCTTGGCCTCAGCTAGCGAGGGCCAAGTTCATACGGTTTCAATCAGACAACATGACAACTGTTGCGTACATCAACCATCAGGGGGGAACAAGGAGTTCCCTGGCGATGGAAGAAGTGACCAAAATCATTCTATGGGCGGAGTCTCACTCCTGCCACCTGTCTGCTATCCACATCCCAGGAGTGGAAAATTGGGAAGCGGATTTTCTGAGTCGTCAGACATTGCATCCGGGGGAGTGGGAACTCCATCCGGAAATCTTTGCCCAAGTCACTCAGCTGTGGGGCATTCCAGACATGGATCTGATGGCCTCTCGTCAGAACTTCAAAGTTCCTTGCTACGGGTCCAGATCCAGGGATCCCAAGGCGGCTCTAGTGGATGCATTAGTAGCACCTTGGACCTTCAAACTAGCTTATGTGTTCCCGCCGTTTCCTCTCATCCCCAGGCTGGTAGCCAGGATCAATCAGGAGAGGGCATCGGTGATCTTGATAGCTCCTGCGTGGCCACGCAGGACTTGGTACGCAGATCTGGTGAATATGTCATCGGCTCCTCCTTGGAAGCTACCTTTGAGACGAGACCTTCTTGTTCAGGGTCCGTTCGAACATCCGAATCTGGTTTCACTCCAGCTGACTGCTTGGAGATTGAACGCTTGATCTTATCGAAGCGAGGATTCTCAGATTCTGTTATCGATACTCTTGTTCAGGCCAGAAAGCCTGTAACTAGAAAGATTTACCACAAAATTTGGAAAAAATATATCTGTTGGTGTGAATCTAAAGGATTCCCTTGGGACAAGGTTAAGATTCCTAGGATTCTATCCTTCCTTCAAGAAGGATTGGAAAAAGGATTATCTGCAAGTTCCCTGAAGGGACAGATTTCTGCCTTGTCTGTGTTACTTCACAAAAAGCTGGCCGCTGTGCCAGATGTTCAAGCCTTTGTTCAGGCTCTGGTTAGAATTAAGCCTGTTTACAAACCTTTGACTCCTCCTTGGAGTCTCAATTTAGTTCTTTCAGTTCTTCAGGGGGTTCCGTTTGAACCCTTGCATTCCGTTGATATTAAGTTATTATCTTGGAAAGTTTTGTTTTTAGTTGCAATTTCTTCTGCTAGAAGAGTTTCGGAATTATCTGCTCTGCAGTGTTCTCCTCCTTATCTGGTGTTCCATGCAGATAAGGTGGTTTTACGTCCTAAACCTGGTTTTCTTCCAAAAGTTGTTTCTAACAAAAACATTAACCAGGAGATTATCGTACCTTCTCTGTGTCCGAAACCAGTTTCAAAGAAGGAACGTTTGTTACACAATTTGGATGTTGTTCGCGCTCTAAAATTCTATTTAGATGCTACAAAGGATTTTAGACAAACATCTTCCTTGTTTGTTGTTTATTCCGGTAAAAGGAGAGGTCAAAAAGCAACTTCTACCTCTCTCTCTTTTTGGATTAAAAGCATCATCAGATTGGCTTACGAGACTGCCGGACGGCAGCCTCCCGAAAGAATCACAGCTCATTCCACTAGGGCTGTGGCTTCCACATGGACCTTCAAGAACGAGGCTTCTGTTGATCAGATATGTAGGGCAGCGACTTGGTCTTCACTGCACACTTTTACCAAATTTTACAAGTTTGATACTTTTGCTTCTTCTGAGGCTATTTTTGGGAGAAAGGTTTTGCAAGCCGTGGTGCCTTCCATTTAGGTGACCTGATTTGCTCCCTCCCTTCATCCGTGTCCTAAAGCTTTGGTATTGGTTCCCACAAGTAAGGATGACGCCGTGGACCGGACACACCTATGTTGGAGAAAACAGAATTTATGTTTACCTGATAAATTACTTTCTCCAACGGTGTGTCCGGTCCACGGCCCGCCCTGGTTTTTTTAATCAGGTCTGATAATTTATTTTCTTTAACTACAGTCACCACGGTACCATATGGTTTCTCCTATGCAAATATTCCTCCTTAACGTCGGTCGAATGACTGGGGTAGGCGGAGCCTAGGAGGGATCATGTGACCAGCTTTGCTGGGCTCTTTGCCATTTCCTGTTGGGGAAGAGAATATCCCACAAGTAAGGATGACGCCGTGGACCGGACACACCGTTGGAGAAAGTAATTTATCAGGTAAACATAAATTCTGTTTTCCTTTTCATTGTGGGAATATATGTAATGATAGAGACAGGGTCTCAGTGGGAGTCCTTTATCTTTATGGAATCAAGGGTTAATATATCCTAAGGGGGGTTATTGAACAGTGGGGGACTTTAATTATGCGATTCTGTCTGGTTATGTGTAGAGATGTTGGGGTTCATGGCTGTTATGGAATGTAAAAGGTTTTTCGAGCTGCGCAGTTCTTGTGGATTGGCAAGCTTTTCCTTTGGCCTGCATATTGCACCTCCTGACCGGGCTTGGTCACTTTTTCGTTCTCCATTTCCGTATTCCTGACTGTCGGGGGAGAGGGTCTGTTTCTTTACTTGTCTAGGTCATAGGAGGTGATGAGTGCCCCAGCCCTTGGGGGTGTAAGGTGCCGGTTATTTTTGTCCATAATTTAATCAGTGAAGTTATGGAGGATTTAGATTTTTCGGAGAAAGATTTCTCTGATTCAGATTCTATTACCTGCGTAGATTGTGGGGAGGCCCAAGTATTACAGCCCAATACATTATGTTCCATATGTCTTAATAGAGTGCTCTTGTCCCAATGGGGAGAGGTTAGAGACCGCTGAGCCGTCCGCCTCTGAATATTCTGTGTCCTGTGAGGTGCGTTCCCTAGAATATTCTGTTCCTACACAGTCAGTTGTCCCAGATACCATTACCTCTTCTCCGGAGGGAGGTTTATTTCCACCAGAGGTTGCTGCACGGTTTTGCACAGCCATATCTTTGGGTGCATCATGTGAAATATCGATTATTTTGGATCTTTCCTCTGGGGAAGCGGTTCCCTCTGAGGCTTCAGGGGTGTGCAGCCTTCTGGGTCGGGGCCTTCAGGTGCCCCGCCGGAGGTGAGTTTTGCCTTTAGATTCAGACTGGCGCGCCTGCGTGTTCTGCTGAGACGTGTTGGCGGCATTGGAGGATTCTGGTTCTGACTCGTCAGCTACTCCTCAGTCTTCTGAATCGGCAAACCATTTGTGTATCTAATACCAGTTCTGAGCTCTTGAGGAATCGGGTCTCTGACAAGCGGGTCCTGTTAGTGTTTCCATTCCTTTTTGGCGTTCACCGACGGGTGCTGCCTATTTTCTTTTTGATCCGGTTAGGATGTGTGTTTTATTTCTTTATTTCCAGAGCTCGAGACTGTTGTAGACTTTTTTCCTTTTAGGAAAATTTTCTTCTTCTCTGGGATTTGATACTAGCGACTTTATGGTCGCGATAGATGTTACTTCCGGCGGAAGGTAAATATATATATTTTTTTCTTTTAAGAGACAAGGTTTAAGACTAAGAGTTTATTTGTCTATCGTTTGTTTATTTAGTCTAGCCCGGCTGGGTTTAGAACTTTCAGTTAACCCTTGAACAGTTCTGTTGTACCCTGGACATCAGTTGGGTACTAGTTTTCTCTGTTCTTTTGAGGTTTATATCAGACACGTTGTATCCTTGCAACAGACTAGTCCTGTTTGGGTCCTAAGTTTGTTTACTTCTTGTTTAGAGGTTATTTTCTTGTTTTCTACAAGCTATAGGTGGCCCTTCTATCCTAGATGTCTGGTCCTAGTTTATTTCATCTTGGTGGGGCGTCCGATGTTTGGTCGTACTCAATCCTGTGTGTCTTGTCCCTGCATAGTTAGCGAGGATTATGAATCCTGCTATGACAGTATATTTGTAGTTCCTGAGGTCCTTTGGACAGGAGCTAGAGTTCTTCCTTCCGAGGAGAACTGTGGCTCAACTCATATATGCAACAGAGCCACAGGTTCTAATCCCCACACATGGAGATCTTTAGTACTTGGTGTAGAGGGTGATTAATTATGTTCTATTGGTATTCCTTTGTGGATTGAATTGTCCTAATTTGGTTCCGATCTCTTTAGGCAGTGCTTCCTTTCTGAGGATTACTGTATTTTTTTACTTCCCCTTGCCTTTTGGGGAAGACCTTTTTGTCATCCAGGTTCTTAGGGACCGTTTTTCTTGCAG
Organism: Bombina bombina; assembly: GCF_027579735.1. Taxonomy (NCBI): domain Eukaryota; kingdom Metazoa; phylum Chordata; class Amphibia; order Anura; family Bombinatoridae; genus Bombina; species Bombina bombina. Next base: position 383,298,345 of record NC_069502.1, on the reverse strand, counting down.
TATCCTCCTTTGGGATCCCATATACTTGTGGATCTGGAGGATTGTTATACAGTCTCTTTTGCCACCGCCTGAAAGGATGCTCGTTTCTTCGTCAATTCCTTGAGCTGTGGGCTTTCTGGGGGTTGATCCTGACTGGATCTTTAGAGACTGTTATATTCTCTCAAACAGGGATTAATTTCTAAGGTTTGAGTTCTGATCTCTTTTGTGCCCTACCTTTGTCTTCGGACTTTGTGGGTGTTATCCTAGAAGCCCTTTGGGGCTGAGTAGACAGTTACTGGGATACAGCATGAGAGATCAGAGTTCAAGAACACATGGGGGAATGGCAGTGATTGCATCAAATCGTGTGCAATTTTCTTTACAGTAGTGATAACTTGTGGTTGTTCCGCAAGGTTTCTTAGCTTTGATCCGGCTCCTGGTTCTGGGTGTCCGGTTTTTAACCTAGTCCTTGTCTTTGACTTGGAATTTTGGTTAATCTGTTTTCCAGATTTTGGATCTGACTTTGGATCTGTCCGGCATCAAGTAGCAGTTTTGTTTCCTGGTCCTGGGGAAATCTCCTTGTTCCTACTGGGGCGCGGTTCCTTTTCTCTCTTGCGGAGAAATGGAGGAAGTTTCCTGGGTTTTCCTCAATTTCCTTCTGTTTGGGAGGATCTGGTTTTCTGTGCCTATCCAGTTGGCTCCTTCTGAGGTAGTTTTTTGTTCTCACCTGACTCTAGGAGTTCAGTGAGTCGAGGGTCTCTCTTTGCTGAGGGTACCTTCCCTTCGAGTTTCTAAAGGGAACTGAGGATGGGTATCCGGGAACCCGAGCTAGTCTCTTTAGGTATCGGTGCAACTTTCCTACTTCTTTCCTAGGTAATCATGGCGGGAGATTCGCTATCTGATCTCTGGGCCTTGTTGATGCTGGGAATTTTAAAATTCCCCCTGTCCTTTTGGATCTTGCCAGTCGCTTCTATGATGGGCCAGTTAGAACAGAGTGGGGGGTCAGAGACTCTGACTGCTCTGTTTGGGCATTGGCCACGTTTCATGAGTCCAAAGTGCTCCTTCCTAAGGTTTGGGGGCCTTACAGTTGGGTCCGATGATATGGAACCTTCCCTCAGTGGGTAGCTGGTTCTCTTTATTGGTAAGGGTGTCGTCCTTCCTTACCCCGTTTTCTAGTAGGGGGGGGAGTTGGTCCGCCCTGCTTTCTGAGTTTTTTTTCTCTGGTTCCTTGCCAGGAAGGTCCTGGTGCAAGTTTGCTAGCTACTTGACTGTCATTATGGCTTGACGTTTAGTCTGCCTTCCTATCCCATGGAAGCCTGCGGCTTTCGTGTTGTGGCATGAACGGATATTACTATTCTGTTCCTGTTTTGCTCCCAGGGTTTCTGACATGCGGGTGTTCAGTTTATCTTAGTTATGTTCTTCCTTTTTGTCCTTCTAAGACTTCAGCTCTGGTTAAGGCTTTACATTGGTTCTTTAGATCCATGTAGGAAGTCGTCTGGAATTTTTTCATTTCTTTACTCTCCTCCGTCGGTAGAGTATTCTCGACGGGACTTTGTCCTCTTGTAGGCCGCTCTTTTTCGAGTCATGCTAGGGGCTTCACCCTCTGTTTGTCCTTGAGTTTTCGGGGATTGCTTCTGGAGGTCCTTTTGGACCTTCTTATCTGAGTTAGTTGTGTGGGGAGTTTATTGTCCCCCTTGCCATTGATCATGGAGAGGGTTTATTTTTGTGTGCTTCTGGTTGGTGGGACTTTTGTCTCTTCAGAGGTTTTTGTGCTCAGTTGAGTCCAGGATTTTGGAGTGTTCTCTAACAGGGATCCTTATGGTTCTAATTGATGGGCAGTTACTTTTCCTCTTCCCATTTTTGTTGCTTCTCTTGAAGTAGTTTTTTTTTTTTTTTTGGAGTCTGGGTTCTGGCAGGCTGTAGTCCCCTCACACCTTTTTTGCCTTTTTTGTTCCCGCCCGTTTGCATTCAGTGTCCTCTATAGCTTGGGTATTGATTTCCCAAAAGTAATGAATGCAGCTGTGGAGACTCCCGGTTTTAAGAAGAAAAACTTAAATTATGCTTACCAGATCATTTTCTTTTCTTCTGTACGGGGAGAGTCCAGAGCTCCCCGCCCGTTATTTTTCCATGAGCAGCCTTAAATTCTTTTTTTATTCGTTCTTCTGGCACCTTTTTCACCCTGATATTTCTCCTACTGTTCCTTGTTCACTTGGCAGAATGACTGGGGGATGAGGGAAGTGGAAGAGGTATTTAAGCCTTTGGCTGGGGTGTCTTTGCCTCCTCCTGGTGGCCAGGTTCTGTATTTCCCAAAAGTAATGAATGCAGCTGTGGACTTTCCCTGTACAGAAGAAAAGAAAATGATCTGGTAAGCATAATTTAAGTTTTTTTCTTTCATGATTCAGGCAGAACATACAATTTAAAAACGCTTTCCAATTTACTTCTGCCATCAAATTTGCTTAATTCTCTTATTCTTTGCTGAAGGAGCAAGATAAGTGTGTGAGTGGGAGAAATGTGCCACCAGTTGAATAGTTTGACAGTGGTTGGTTCACCATTAACCCAATTATCTAGAATCATTTCGTACTTCATTTACTATCACATATGCCAAAAGATATAACGGTTTACTTTCTCATCTTATATCATACAACAATTTTATTATTTTAATTGTACATACAAAAATGTGATTAGCACAAAACATGTAAAAAAAAAATATGAAATAATAACATCTTAAAACGTGTAAATAGGTGTTCGTGCAAATGGAATACTCATTTGTAATTTGACAAAGCAATTCATTGCTTTTGTTAGAGTGCTAAAGTTTACCTCATAGAGTGATTTAACTGGCTCACACACAAGGTCTGCATTCAAAGAAACTGTTTTGTTTTGTGTTTTAAATGGCGTATTAGATGTTTTTAGGTACTAATAAATCATTTTCATTTTTCTAAGTTTTGTACAGTAGTAGATTAATGTCAATATTTTCCTTTATTTTGTCGCTTATATTATTTTGATTTATTTTTTCCAGACGACCATTATCTGGGATGCACATACTGGGGAAGCAAAGCAACAATTTCCCTTCCATTCAGGTAAATATTAATATTTAGGTTTTTGTGCAGTTGTCTGTATATATTGATATTAACAAAGTTTTTTGTTGTAAAAGAAAGACCGTAGCACATGATCTGGATACTCAGTTATAGGTAACAAGCTGTGTGTTTTGCATTTTTTTTTCTCTTTTAGCACCAGCATTAGATGTTGACTGGCAAAGTAACAATACGTTTGCATCTTGCAGTACAGATATGTGCATCCATGTCTGTAAACTGGGTCAAGATCGACCAATAAAAACATTCCAGGGACATACAGTAAGAACTTTTTTTATTCTATCATGTGATTGCATTGTAATTTGCAGTGTTGGCCTTGTTTTTTTAAATACATCTTTATTTTTATAGATGTGAGTGAATTAGGATGTATTTTAAATTAATTAAATTTTCTATTACACGTAACAGTGATATGTTTGTGAAAAAAGGGATTACCAATGGCACTACAGGTATAAATAGGACCTGTTTTATTTAAATGTCTGGCCAACTAGTGGGGCCTTTGTGTTATCAGCCAACTGAGTGGCTATATTTGGTGCTATGTGTATAATACTGATTTCTGGAGCAAGAAAGGAAAAGAATACACTTGGAAGCACTCACAGGTCACTTATTGAGTCATTTTAATATCGAGAGATCAAAAAATGAAATCCAAGAATGGAAGAGACATACTCTTGACTATAATTAAAATTTAACTTTTATTGTGGTTCGAAAATAAAATAGGAAAAAACTTTAAAAACACACTTATGTACCGATTGTAGTCTATTTGGCTTGTCGTGTCGCTGTACAGAATACTTAAATTACTTCTGCAAATACTCCTATATATAATATAATTTGGGTTGCAGTTAATTAACCTGCTTACTATTCGCTGTTGTCTGTGTATACTATACTTATGTATACCTTGAATTGAGTATAAGTGTTGCCGGCTAAGTTGGATATATTACCAGGTTTAACCATCTGCAGAGAAAGAGCAGTTTATAAATATAGTTTTTCTTCGCTCGATTATCTGAGAGGTTGATTGTATCTCTCTTTTCACATATGTATGTGTTTCAGTCTGAGTATTAAATAATGAAACAGTGTCTCAAATACCCCGTTGTATAATAATAATGCACAGGACTGTTTATGTATTAGTGTGTGCTGATGTCACACCCATAAGCATATCAAACATTAACTAAATATTTGTTCCCACGCGTATACCTGTTTCAGTCAAATTATTAAATATTGATGCAGTGTTTCAAATACACTGTTAAATATTAGTGGTTCGCAAGACTGTTTGTGTATTGGCGTGTACTGGTGTCACTCTTACATGCATATCACAATCCAAATATTTCTCATTTGCTCTGTTATATATTAATAATTCAGCAGAGTGTTTTTGCATTAGACTGTGCCTGTATTCGCTGCTTTTTGTGTGTAAAAAACTTGTATATATCTCAATTTAAGCAATATAATTTGTCGTTAAATTAGGTATATTACCAGCTTCAACCCTCTATAAATTATACAAGGCAGTTTATCAGTGTACTGTGTTTATTCAGTTGTCTGAGAGGTTAACTGTGTCTCAGTTTTTACACTCTTATACAAATTTCGGTCTAGAAAGTTTTAATAAAAATCACAGTAGCTTATGTCCTGTCATGTAATAGTGATTCACAGGACCTTATTTGCCTGCTCAGTTTTGTAAGAGGTTAGCTGTGTCTATCTTTTTACACACACTTGTGTCTAATAGTTTAAATCTTCAATAATGTTGCAACGACCTTATTGAAGATTTAAACTATTAGACACAAGTGTGTGTAAAAAGATAGACACAGCTAACCTCTTACAAAACTGAGCAGGCAAATAAGGTCCTGTGAATCACTATTACATGACAGGACATAAGCTACTGTGATTTTTATTAAAACTTTCTAGACCGAAATTTGTATAAGAGTGTAAAAACTGAGACACAGTTAACCTCTCAGACAACTGAATAAACACAGTACACTGATAAACTGCCTTGTATAATTTATAGAGGGTTGAAGCTGGTAATATACCTAATTTAACGACAAATTATATTGCTTAAATTGAGATATATACAAGTTTTTTACACACAAAAAGCAGCGAATACAGGCACAGTCTAATGCAAAAACACTCTGCTGAATTATTATATAACAGAGCAAATGAGAAATATTTGGATTGTGATATGCATGTAAGAGTGACACCAGTACACGCCAATACACAAACAGTCTTGCGAACCACTAATATTTAACAGTGTATTTGAAACACTGCATCAATATTTAATAATTTGACTGAAACAGGTATACGCGTGGGAACAAATATTTAGTTAATGTTTGATATGCTTATGGGTGTGACATCAGCACACACTAATACATAAACAGTCCTGTGCATTATTATTATACAACGGGGTATTTGAGACACTGTTTCATTATTTAATACTCAGACTGAAACACATACATATGTGAAAAGAGAGATACAATCAACCTCTCAGATAATCGAGCGAAGAAAGACTATATTTATAAACTGCTCTTTCTCTGCAGATGGTTAAACCTGGTAATATATCCAACTTAGCCGGCAACACTTATACTCAATTCAAGGTATACATAAGTATAGTATACACAGACAACAGCGAATAGTAAGCAGGTTAATTAACTGCAACCCAAATTATATTATATATAGGAGTATTTGCAGAAGTAATTTAAGTATTCTGTACAGCGACACGACAAGCCAAATAGACTACAATCGGTACATAAGTGTGTTTTTAAAGTTTTTTCCTATTTTATTTTCGAACCCCAATAAAAGTTAAATTTTAATTATAGTCAAGAGTATGTCTCTTCCATTCTTGGATTTCATTTTTTGATCTCTCGATATTAAAATGACTCAATAAACAGTGATATGTTATATAGTACATTATTGTATGGTTTATTCAGTTGTACTTGCAAAAAATATTATTTAATGGGAAGTAAACTCTAAATTGAACTCCCTGTATTGTGTAGCAAAACATTTTGAAATGTTAGTGTAATTATTTATTGTGGTAACGTTTCCTCTTTATTGACTTTTGCCCACCCCTATAGAGACTGGGACTGCATTCTGTAGGCTTTTCCAATGTGTCCCTGCAACATTCCAAATTCCTCACATGTGCTTATTTATATCTGTCCCTAATTGGTCAGTGCAAATAAAGTAAGATAAACATATGCATGGCTTTTCCATGCTTCAGAACAATGCAGCAATGCACTATTGTTACCTAGCTGATCACATCTGGTAAGCCAGTACAGCTTGCAGTGGTGCATTGCTGCCCTGCAGGGTTTATACACATAGGCCCCTATTTATCAAAGGTCTTGCGGACCTGATCCGACAGTGCAGATCAGGTCCGCAAGACCTCGCTAAATGCGGAGAGCAATACGCTCTCCGCATTTAACATTGCACCAGCAGCTCACAAGAGCTGCTGGTGCAACGCCGCACCCTGCCAATCAGCCGCCAGCAGGGGGGTGTCAATCAAGCCGATCGTACTTCTCAGTCTTCTTCGATCACATGGATGGAAGATAAACTTGGAAAAGAGTTCTCTTATTCCAAGTACCAGGGTGGAATTCCTGGGTACTATAATAGACTGCTTATCCATGAGGATATTTCTAACAGACCAGAGACGTTGCAAGCTAACTTTGGCATGTCTTACCCTCCGGACCTCCTTGAGTCCCTCTGTGGCTCAGTGTATAGGTGATTGGTCTCATGGTGTCCTGCATGGCTATCATTCCTTTTGCCAGGTTCCGTCTCAGACCTTTACAACTGTGTATGCTGAAGCAGTGGAACGGCAATCATTAAGATCTGTCTCAACAGATTGTATTAGACAGCCAGTCGAGAGAATCTTAGTGGCTCTGTCCAGATCATCTGTTCCGAGGGACATGCTTCTTAAGACCATCCTGGGAGACTCTGACTATGGACGCAAGCCTATACGGATGGGGAGCTGTTTGGGGTGCCAGGAAGGCACAGGGGTTATAGACTCGGGAGGAATCCTCCGTCCCGATCAGTATTTTGGAACTACGGGCAATCTTAAAGGCCTTGAAGGATTGGCCACTTCTGGGTTTGTCCCAGTTTATCAGATTCCAATCAGACAATATTATCTCAGTATTTTACATCAACCATCAGGGGGGAACAATAAGTTTCTTGGCATTGAAGAAAGTATCTCGGATTCTGGATTGGGCGGAGGCCCACAGCTGTTGCTGTCAGCGATCCACATTCGGATCCACACGGGTGTGGACATCTGGGAGGCGGATTTTCTCAGCAGGCAGTCTCTCCATCCCGAGGTGTTTGCAGATATATGCAGCAAGTGGGGGGACACTGGAGATACAGTAGATCTCATGGCGTCCCGTCTCCATACCAAGCTGTCTAGGTATGGTTCGAGGTGGAGAGATCCCAAAGCGGATCTAATAGATGCATTAGCAGTCCCCTGTAAGTTCAAACTCATATCTTTTTCCTCCATTACCGCTTCTTCCTCGAGTGGTGGCCTGCATCAAGCAGGAGCAAGTATCAGTAATCCTGATTGATCCATCTCTGCATTCCGTTGACATTAAATTGTTATCTTGAAAGGTTCTCTTTTTACTGGCTATGGAGATCAGCTTTGTAATGTGCGGCCCCTTATCTGATTTTTCATGCAGATAAGGCAGTTTTACGTACTAAATTAGGTTTTCTTCCTAAGGTTGTGTCAGATCTCAACATCAATCAGGAGATTGTGGTTCCTTCCTTGTGTCCTAATCCTCCTCCTTTGAAGGAACGCTTACTTCACGATTTGGATGTGGTTCGCGCCTTGAAGTTCTATCTTCAGGCTACTAAGGAGTTTAAACCATCTTCCTCTTTGTTTGTTGTCTATTAGGGGAAGCGTAAGGGGGAGACTGCTACTTCGACTTCCCTATCTTTTTGGTTGAGTGTCATCCGCTTAGCTTACGAGACAGCGGGACATCGTCCTCCTGAGAAGATAACGGCTCATTCCACTAGAGCAGTGGCTTCCTCTTCGGCCTTTAAGAATGTGGCCTCTATGGATCAGATTTGTAAGGCGGGTACCTGGTCCTCCTTACATACTTTTTCAAAATTTTACATGTTTGATGTTTTTGCTTCGGCTGAAGCAGTTTTCCGGGGGAAAAGTTTTGCAGGCTGTGGTGCCCTCACAATAGAGTCTGCCTCTTCCTTTTTGTTCCCTCCCGTTATTTGTGTCCTCTGGAGCTTGAGTATAGTTTTCCCAACAGTACGGAATGAAGCCATGGACTCTCCCTATCTTAGGAAGGAAAACATTTATGCTTACCAGATAAATTCCTTTCCTTCCGAATAGGGAGAGTCCATGGCCCTCGCTCATTTTTTTCTTGTCTATGGGCGGTCCCCTATTATTTATTTTATTCTTCTGGCACCATTTATACCCCAGAGTTTCTCCTACTTTTCCTTTTTCCCTCAGCAGAATGCCTGTGGTTATGAAGAAGTGGGAGGGACAGTTAAGCCTTTGGCTGTGGTGTGTCTGCTTCCTCCTGGTGGGCAGGTGTTGTATTTCCCAACAGTAAGGAATGAAGCCGTGGACTCTCCCTATCTGGAAGGAAAGGAATTTATCTGGTAAGCATAAATTTTGTTTTTGTTGTTGGTCCACCCAATGTGTTCAGCTAGCTCCCAGTAGTCAATTTCTGATTATTCAACACAAAATACCAAGAGAATGAATCAAATTTGATGATACAAGTAAATGGGGAAAAAAATAAAGAGGTGAGCTCTAACTGAAAATATGGGGTTTCATGAACCTTTTTATCTAGCTCATTCCCACCCTATATAAAACCTTTGACTGCTTTATCATTCCACAATTACAAGGTCTTTTTATTTGGGACATGGCTAGGGATCAGCATAATATTCTGGATAAGTGATCTCCCCAGGAGTCCTCCCTATTTTATTAATTTAGAGCTTGGCACAGTGTGGTTGGTTTTGAAGATCTGGGGGCCCTTTCTAGATCCGTCTTATCTTCTTGTCCCATCAGACAACATGACAACAGTTGCATATATCAAACATCAGGGGAATGGTCACAGCAGAGATTATATGCAAGAGGCTACAGAAATCTTTAAATGCATGGAAATCCATCTCAATTTCAGTTCATTTGAAAACTCAGTTGAATTTTTTACTCTTCTGGAGGATCAAGAATTAAGTTTTTTGAAAAAAGATGTTATGACAAGGGAAAACAACAATTGTGCCAGTCATTGTCTGTAGAAGAGACCAATATGTAATGGTAATTCCCTGAAGTTTCAGGCTCACTTGTCTTTACTAATTGCATTTCTTGCATGTAAGTGGCAAGAGTCCATGAGCTAGTGATGTATAGGATATACATTCCTACCAGGAGGGGGCAAAGTTAGCATTTTTCCCATTCCTGAAACTGTTATATGAGGAAATATTATATTGTTTAAATGTTTTTTTCTTTTTACATTTTGCAAGATGTCTGTCTGATCCTGCCTCTGATGTTGCTGTAGAAACCATGCTGCCTGAACACAGTTCTACTAAAGCTAAGTGTGTCTGTTGTAAATTAGCTGATGTTATTTCTTCAGCCCAATTATGTGGCATCTGTCATGGTAAGCTTTTGCATGCGGATAATGTTTCTATTAGTACTAATACATCATCTGTTGTTCCTTCAACGTCTAATGTACCTGATATTCCTGCAGATGTAAAGAATTATATTGCTGCAGCTATAGATAAGGCTATGTCTGCTATTCCGCGTTCAATTAAACGTAAAAGGTCTTTTAAAACTTCTCATAATCCTGATGAACTTTGTATTGAATGACAGCATACTGAAATGTCCTCTGCTGATGAGGATTCCTCTGGTTCAGAGGATCCTGATTAAGATTCTGAAATTGACATATCTTATCTGTTTAAGATTAATTATATTCGTTCTTTGTTGAAGGAAGTTCTGGTTACTTTGAGTATTGAAGAGTCTAGTACTCTTGATAACAAAGCCAGTAAACGTTTAAATTCTGTTTTTAACCCTCCTTCTATGGCTGATGTGGCTGCTGCTTCAACTTTTTGGTTGGACAATTTAGCTCGTCGGGTAGAAGATCATGATTTGTCTAGCATTATTAGTCTGCTTCAACATGCTAATCATTTCATTTGTGATGCTATATTTGACATTATAAAGATCAATGTTATATCTATGTCTTTAGCTATTTTAGCCAGAAGAGCTTTATGGCGTAAATCTTGGAATGCTGACATGGTGTCTAAATCTAGATTATTATCTCTATCTTTCCATGGTAAGAATTTATTTGGTTCTCAATTGGATTCTATTATTTCCACTATTACAGGGGGAAAGGAGTTTTTTTTACCTCATCATAAAGTCTAAGGGTAAATTTAACGCTTCTAATCGTTTTCGTTCCTTTCGTCAGAATAAGGAACAAAAGTCTACTCCTTCCCCTAAGGCCTCTGGTTCCAATTGGAGACCATCTTCAAATTGGAATAAAGCAAAGCCTTATAAAAAAACAAAAACAAATCCAGCCCCAAAGACTGTATGAAGGTGCGGCCCTCAATCCAGTTCAGCTAGTGGGGGGCAGATTGAAATTTTTTCAGGTTCCGTTCATAATCGGTGGTTTCAGAATATTGTGTCTCAAGGGTATCGAATAGGTTTCAGAATGAGACCTCCCATGAGAAGATTTTCTTTCTCATGTTCCAACAAATCCTGTGAAGGCTCAGGCTTTTCTGAATTGTTTCAGATATAGAGCTTTCAAGGGTAATTGTTCCAGTTCCTCTACAGGAACAGGGTTTGGGGTTCTATTCAAAATCTATTCATTGTCCCAAAGAAAGAGAATTCTTTCAGACCAGTTCTGGATCTGAAACTTTTAATTCATTTTGTAAGAGTCCCAACTTTCAAGATGGTGACTATAAGGACTACTTTGTCTTTTGTTCAGCAAGGGCATTTTATGTCCACAATAGACTTACAGGATGCTTATCTTCATATTCCAATTCATCCAGATCACTTTCGGTTTCTGAGATTCTCTTTTCCAGACAAGCATTACCAGTTTGTCGCTCTTCCTTTTGGCCTAGCAACAGCTCCAAGAATCTTTTTGAAGGTTCTCGCTGCCCTTCTATCTGTAATCAGAGAGCAGCGTATTGCAGTGTTTCCTTATTTGGACAATATCTTAGTACTAGCTCAGTCTTTTCATTTAGCAGAATCTCACACAAAACAACTAGTGTCGTTTCTTTAAAGGCATGGTTGGAGGATCAATTTACAAAAGAGTTTGATTCCTCAAACAAGGGTCACCTTTTTAGGTTTCCAGATAGATTCAGTATCCATGACTGTCTTTTAACAGACATGAGGCGAATGAAATTGGTTTTAGCTTGTCTAAACCTTCAGTCTCGATCCCTTCAGTGGCTATGTGCATGGAAGTTTTAGGTCTTATGACTGCAGCATCGGACGCAATCCCCATTGCTTGTTTTCATATGAGACCTCTGCAGCTTTGCATGCTTAATCAAAGGTGCAGGGATTCTACTCGGATATCACAACTGATGTACTTAAATCCCAACATTCAACTCTCTCTGTCATGGTAGTTGGACCATCATCGAATTGTTCGAGGGGCCTCTTTTGTTCGTCCTTCCAGGACTGTGATCTCAACAGACGCAAGTTTTACAGGTTGGGGAGCTGTCTGGGAGTGTCAGACTGCACAAGGGATTTGGAAACCTCAAGAGGTGAGGTTACCAATCAATATTTTAGAACTCTGTTCTATCTTTAGAGCTTTTCAGACTTCGCCTCTGTTAGAGAGAACTTTTTATTCATTTTCAGACAGACAATATCACAACAGTGGCATATGTCAATCATAAGGGAGGGACTCGCAGCTCTTTAGCAATGAAAGAAGTATCTTGGATACGTTTTTGGGCGGAGTCCAACTCTTGTCTTATTTCTGCGATTCATATTCCAGGTAGACAATCAGAATGCGGATTATCTCAGTCGTCGGACTTTGCATCTGGGGGAGTGGTCTCTCCATCCAGATGTGTTTCATCAGATTGTACAAATGTGTGGTCTTCCAGAAATAGATTTGATGGCCTCTCATTTGAACAAGAAACTTCCCAGATATCTTTCCAGATCCAAGGATCCTCAGGCAGAGATGGTGGATGCTTTAGCAGTTACTTGGTTTTTCCAACCTGCTTACATTTTTCCGTCTCTAGTTCTTCTTCCAAGGGTGATCTCCAAGATCATAATAGAACAATCTCATGTGTTTCTGATAGCACCAGCATGGCCTCACAGGTTATGTTACGCGGATCTTGTCCAGATGTCTAGCTGCCAGCCTTGGCTACTTCCTTTAATGCCAGACCTTCTTTCTCAAGGGCCATTTTTTCCATCAGGATCTCAAATCTAAATTTAAAGGTATGGAAATTGAACGCTTAGTTCTTAGTCATAGAGGTTTCTCTGACTCAGTGATTAACACTATGTTACAGGCTCATAAGTCTGTTTCTAAGAAGATTTATTATCGTTTTTGGAAAACATATTTCATGGTGCTCCTCTCATAGTTTTTCTTGGCTTTTAGAATTCCTCGGATTTTACAGTTTCTTCAGGATGGATTGGATAAGGGTTTGTTTGCAAACACTTTGAAGGGACACAACTCTGCTCTTTCTGTTTTATTTCATAGAAAGATTTCTAAACTTCCTGATATTCACTATTTTGTTCAGGCTTTGGTTTGTATCAAACCTGTTAAGTCTATTTCTCCTCCTTGAAGTCTTAATTTGGTTTTGAAGATTTTGCAGGCTCCTCCTTTTGAGCCTATGCATTCTTTGGATAGTAAACTACTCTCTTGGAAAGTGTTATTTCTTTTGGCTATCTCTTCTGCTAGAAGAGTTTGAGTTGTCGGCTCTCTTGTGAGTCTCCTTATCTGATATTCCATAAAGATAAGGCGGTTTTACGGACTTCATTTAAATTTTTGCCTAAGGTTGTGAATTCTAACAACATCAGTAGGGAAATTGTTCCTTCCTTGTGCCCTAATCCTAAGAATTCTCTTGAGAGATCTCTACATTCTTTGAATGTGGTAAGAGCTTTGAAATACTATGTTGAGGCCTCTAATGATTTCAGAAAGACTTCTAGTTTATTTTCTCTGGTTCCAGGAAAGGTCAGAAAGCCTCTGCCTTTTCTTTGGCATCTTGGTTGAAACTTTTGATTCACAAGGCTTATTTGGAGGCGGGGCAGTTTCCACCTAAAATAATTACAGCTCATTCTACTTAGATCAGATGCCACTTCTTGGGCTTTCAAGAATGGAGATTCAGTTGATCAGATTTGCAAAGCAGCAACGGTCTTCTTTGCATACATTTACAAAATTTTACCATTTTGATGTATTTGCTTCTTCAGAAGCAGTCTTTGGTAGAAAAGCTCTTCAGGCAGTTGTCTGTTTGATTCATTTGCCTATGATTTGAGTTTTTTTAAATTTAAGAAAACGTAATTATTATTTGAATTTAAGGTTTTTTTCAGCGGAAATAGCCGTTTTTATTTTTATCCCTCCCTCTAGCGATTCTGGTGGAATTCCACATCTTGGGTATTATATCCCTTACGTCACTAGCTCATGGACTCTTGCCACTTACATGAAAGAAAACATAATTTATGTAAGACCTTACCTGATAAATTCATTTCTTTCATAGTGGCAAGAGTCCATTAGACCCACCCTTTTTTTGGTGGTTATGATTTTTGTTTGTATAAAAGCACATTATTTTTTTTCCAGTTTTTGTTTGCTTTTTTTACTCCTTTTTACACCTCACTACTTGGCTATACGTTAAAACTGAGATATGTGTGTGGTGGGAGGTGTATTTATAGGCATTTTGAGGTTTGGGAAACTTTGCCCCCTCCTGGTAGGAATGTATATCCCATACGTTACTAGCTCATGGACTCTAGCCACCATGAAAGAAATTAATTTATCAGGTAAGTTCTTTAAAAAAATTATGTTTTTCCTCTGTTTCATGATTCAAAAGATCAAGCAAAGCAAACAGAGAACAATTTACTATATTTGCTACCTAGTCCAGGAGACCTTTGTTTTTCTACAATGATGAAGTCCCATAGATCTGAAATTCTAAGGATTGTTACATACTTTGGCCATTTTAAAGTTTCCTTTGGGTAACTCTAAATACCCTTTGTGTAAAGCTTCAAATTGAACAAAATGTAAAGCCACTTATGGCTTTATCCATAGTGTTTTTGTGCTAATGCTTTTCATCAGGATAAGATTTTTTTATTTTTGCGGTTAATTTCTTCCTAAAATATCAGTTCTGATATTGTATTTCCTTCATTGTATTCATATTCTTTAATGAACAAGAGGCAATTCACTGGTTTGATATTGGCATTCTGAAAGCGGTCTGGCACCAGAAAGACCATTAGCAACCAGCTCAGTCCTACCCATTTCCCTTTCAAGTATCTGAATTTCATGCAGTGTTGCAAGTCGTTCCTCCAGATCTCCAATACGAGTTTCTATTCTTAGATCAGCTATTTCTATGGCTGATGTTGCTGCTGCTTCAACTTTTTGGTTGGACAGTTTAGTGCAGCAGTTATCAGATCCTGAACTATCTAGCATTGTTCTTTTACTTCAACATGCAAATAATTTAATTTGCGATGCTATATTTGATGTGATTAAGATTAATGTCAAATCTATGTCTTTAGCTATTCTAACTAGAATAGCATTATGGCTTAAATCTTGGAATGTAAATCTTGTACGATCAGACTATCAAATGAGGAGCACCAGACTTAGATTCTTTGTATATAAAACTTAACCTTTATTCAGCTCACCGGCTTGTTTAAAACTTCATCAATTCCATAATGACATAACACAGCTCAGTATTTCTCCTGCTTACGCGTTTCGGCAATAGCCGTAGTCATAGTGCTATGGCTATTGCCGAAACTCGTAAGCAGGAGAAATACTGAGCTATCTGTGTTATGTCATTATGGAATTGATGAAGTTTTAAACAAGCCGGTGAGCTGAATAAAGGTTAAGTTTTATATACAAAGAATCTAAGTCTGGTGCTCCTCATTTGATTGTACAAGATTTACATATCATTGGGGCAGAGAGAGCACAGACCACATTTGATACAGAAGTCAGACCCTGGGTAAAGAGCGAGATGGAGTTCCGGAAATTATCGTAATGTTTGCAGCTACAGATTGGAGGAAGGAAGTCTGAATAAACTAGAGCCGTCAGAGGATTGATCAAGGAGGGAGCGGGATCAAGTGAAATCAACAGCTCCTGTGGACCGACACCTGTATATAGACGGAAGGATTTTCTTTTTTTTTCTTTTTTTTTTTTTTTTTTTGGTTTTTAAAATACTTTATTGAAACAAAAATGTCATACAAGGCATTAAATAGTATTTTGTGACATTATACATTCGTAACCAATTTAACACTTATATCATGAAAAAGTCTCTCAATCTCGCCATCTTGTTGATGCACATTGTCCAACAAAGTGTCTGTTCCATGTCTGTGATATAGACTTTGGAGAGAGCAATTAGGTGAATGAATTTGGTCTAGAAACTTGTATAAATCTCTTTCTCACAACAGGGTAGGAAAAAAGATGTTTTTTTGAGACACAGTACATACTTGTTCTAGGAACACAAAACATCACTAATCTACAGGTTACCTGTTTCCCTGACACATCCATCGCATCTGTTTGCCAACATCTGCCTCTATGTCTTTATCTGCCCCACCAACTAGACATGTGTGTGAGCCATGTGAAAGGTACCTAAGTCTCCCTTTGTATTGTAAGATCCCATATTAGTCTACTGGGAAGTGTTGTTTCCATAAGAGTGACATTAGCTTGTGTGTTTCTATGGTGCCTGATTGTAGGTGATGGTATCTTTCCAAATGGAGCAGATTTTCCACTTGTCCTTTCCACTCCTCTACTGTAGGTGGGGTGTCTGATTTCCAGTGTTTTGGTATAAGTGTTTTGGCGCTATTTATCATTAGTATTAACAGGAGTTTGGCTATTTTGTTAGTGAGTTTGGGGAGAGACATGTATAAGAGTATTAAAGGATCATTGGGTATTCGTTCGCCTACCAAATCTGACATTTTTTTTTAGAATCTCCATCCAGAAAGTGTCCAGTCTATCACAACTCCACCAAATGTGAGTCATGTTGCCTTCCCCCCCGCATCCCCTCCAACATTTATTGCTGGCTGTTTTATATATTTTGCATAGCCTGCTCGGTGTGAGATACCAGCGTGTGAGGAATTTGTAATTGGTTTCCAATATCCTGACCGAGAGAGGATTTTTTGGTTGCGAGGAAAGCGCTTTGCCAATCTTTATTTGGAATTTCCACCCCCAACTCCTTTTCCCATGCTTTAGTGTAACCGGGTAATGTCTGCGAATTTCCTATCAATAGCTGTTTATATAGTGTTGAGATTAGATGCTTTGGTGTATCATTAGATAAGCAGAGGGTTTCAAATTGTGTTAGCTTTCTGGTCAGGTGCTGTCTCTTGGGGTGTGTTAAAATAAAGTGGCAGGTTTGTCTGTATGAGTACCAGTTCAGTTTAATGTCCGGGTGTGATTCCGTTATCGTGTCTAGTGTCTTGATCTCTCCATCATCATGTTGGAACAAGGAGATAATTCTATTCTTAATGTGGGTACCCCTGAATTTTTGTTCATCTTTGTGTATCCAGTGTACGGCAGAGTTATGGCTAATGGGCGTCATGGGTGAAGTGGCACCGGATATGTGTGTTGTGGTATTTATTAATCTATCCCATGTTTGGAAGAATTCTTCCAAAACCTGGTAATGTTGGATATGCGGCGGTCTATCCTTGGCAGGGAGCCATGCTGCTATGCCAGCATTGCACATCCCCAATATATGTCTGTCTATTTGTACCCACTGTTTGTGGGTGCTGTTAGTGCACCACTCTACCAGATTTTGTAGTGCTATTGCAATTTTATACATAATGATATGTGGGACTCCCAATCCCCCATTTTCTTTGGGTATATACATGGTTTGCCTAGCGATTCGGGGTCTGATATCTTGCCAAATTGTTCTATCTTAGATTGGAGTTTGGAAATGTATTGCTGTGGGAGGTGTATTGGGACTGTTTGTAGTAGATATAGAAGTCTGGGGAGAACGTTCATTTTTACGACATTAATTCTACCCAGCCACGATATGGATTTGCTCCTCCAACTGGATAGATCTGCTATTAGTGTGTTTTCTAATTTTTTATAATTGAATTGGAATATCATGTTGGGGTCAGGTGATATATATATTCCCAGGTATTTTAGTTTTGTTTTTTGGATTTTAAGTGGGCAATTTTGTGTTAAGCGTTGAAACTCTGACTCTTCATATGTTAAATTTAGTAATTCGGACTTATTTGTATTTATTAGGAAGTGGGATACTTTTCCATAGCTCTGAAATACTTTTAGCGTTTCTGGTAAAGATGTCTCGATGTCTGTAAGCGTGAGCAAGACATCATCCGCATATAAAGCCAATTTATGTTCAGTGTTTCCTATCTGGATGCCTTTAATTAGTGGATTGCTCCTGATTTTCTGGACCAGTGCTTCTATAGAAATAGCGAATAGTACCGGGGAGAGAGGGCACCCCTGTCTTGTACCATTCTGTATACGTAATTTATCTGATAGGTTGCCATTTACCTTGATTCTTGCCCATGGGCATGTATAAAGGGAGAAAACGTAGTGTATAAATTTATCGCCGAATTTCATTTTGTGCAGAACTGCTTTTAAAAATTGCCAATTCACCCTATCAAAAGCTTTCTCAGCGTCCGTGGATATCAGGACCGCTGGGACTTTATTATATTTAACATATGATGTTAACTGTAGAACCTTTAGTGTATTATCTTTCGTTTCCCTTCCTGGGATAAAGCCTGTTTGATCTGTGTTCACAAGTTGGGGTAGATATCTATTTATTCTGTGAGCCAAGATTTTGGCGAAAATCTTAACATCAGAGTTTAAGAGGGATATAGGTCGGAAATTCTCTGGTCTATCTGGTTCCCTGCCTGGTTTTGGTAGTACAGTTATGTGGGCTTCTATCCATTAGAATTTAAAAGGGAGTTAAACATTCTGGCTAATGGGGTTAGTAAATGTTGAGGGAATGTTTTGTAGTATTTCATACTGAGCCCGTCTGGGCCTGGGCTCTTGCCACTTGGCATATCTTTTATGGCTTTTTTGATTTCCTCTACTGTTATCGGCATTTCTAAGCCCTTAGCCTCATCTACATCTAGAGTAGGGAGTTCAATGTCTGAAATGAAATCTGCTATATTCTGTGGTGTAATCTCTTCTGTTAGGTTATATAGAGACTCGTAATATTGCCTAAACGTCTCTGCTATATTTTTGCTGTCCCTATGTACTGATCCTTGTTTATCTTTGATATAATGTATGTGCGTGTTCAATTGTCTTCTTTTCAAGGCTTTTGCCAGTGAAGAACCTGTTTTGTCTCTTATGTCAAAATTTTTTTGTTTTAGATAGGAAGCTTTCCTTTGGTATTCCTTAGTGAGGTAATTTTTCAGTGATTGCCTGGCCTTTTGGAGTGAGGTTAGTATGTCTTTAGATTGTGGGTTCATTTTTTGCATTTTCTCCCAGTGCCCTATCTGTGCTAATGTGGAGTTCAAAAATTGCCTGTTTTCCTTTTTTTCTTTAGCCTTTCTTGCTATTAGCTCCCCCCTTACTACACACTTGTGCGCCTCCCATATAATTCTGTCCGATGTGTCAGCTGCCACATTTTCTTTTAAATAATCTGTCAGAGTCTTGTCTATTGCTTGCCTGTGTAGAGGGTCTCCTAACATGTGCTCATCTAGCCTCCAAATGTATGTTCTCGGTGGGATGTTCGGCCAGTCTATTGAACATTGCACCGGGGCATGATCTGCCCAGGTAGTAGGTAATATCTTAGAATCCGTAATCATGGATAGTCCTGTCTGGTCTGAGAATATGTAGTCTATCCTGGTAAACGTGTTATGTGGGTTTGAGTAAAATGTATAATCTCTGGTGTTTGTGTTCATTTCCCTCCAAACATCATGTATCTTGAGTTGGTGCATGTGGCTCTTGATGGTTTTCATTACCCGTTTGGATGTGCTAGTGGAGCCCGTAGATGTGTCTACCAGCGGGTCCATCGGGAAGTTGAGGTCCCCCCCTAAAAACAGTACTCCCTTGCTATGTACCAGCAGTGAATGAAACACTGTTTTAAATGTGTGGTGTTGGTCTTTGTTCGGTAGGTAGACATTTGCTATAGTGATTGGTCTGTTAAATAGAAGACACACCAAAATGATGTATCTGCCATTTTTATCTTTCTCTATATATGTGGGTTGGAACTGAATTGTATTTTTGAACAAAATGCCCACCCCCCCTTTCTTTGTCACACCTGAGGCCAAATATGTGTTTCTGTACTTATGAGACAGCATTTTTGGCTCCTTGCCTCTCTTAAAGTGTGTTTCTTGTATCAACAGGATATCTCCTGTATTCTTATACAAATCTCTAAACACCATAGATCTCTTTTCGGGGCTATTCAGGCCATTTACGTTTATCGAAGTGAGTGTGATAGTATGCATATTTGATGCCCCCGCTGCCTTTAGTGCGATAGAATATGCCTGTGTTATATATGGAGTGTGATGTCTTTTAATGTGTGATGTTCTGGTTGCACCTATATGGTCTAGAAACTTGTCTGTTCCCAAATCTCTATATTAGTTTTGTGCGCAGTACTTTGTCTCTTGGTTCTATATGTCTGAAGAACTATTCCGCCAAATACCACAACTTGTACAAAATATAAACAAAGATATATATCACTATTGCTGTAGTTAACAAATCAGCAATGTGTAAAACAAATATTTACAAAGCAAGTGCAATACTAAGGGTAGTATCCCCACCCCCAAGCAATTAACAAAACATTTTTAGAATAATATTAAACATACGACCTTAAGCTACCATGGCTGCTCCAAACAGAAAGTCCTATATCAGTTAGTTCATTGTCCTGGTACCACTGTGTTTGTGGATTGTGCCTCTACAGAGGAATGTTGTGATGGTCTCATCTCCAGTGACACAGAAGCAGTGGGTCTGTCCCTATGTATCTTGTCACCTGTATAGTGGTCCTCTTCATCCGGGTGTTTGATATTTAGTTGTAATGTTTTGTTGAAGCGTGGTAGATCTTCTTGGGATTTGTAGATAACTGTGTTATTATCCTTTGTAGCAATAATGCAAACTGGGAATCCCCAGCGGTAGGGAATTTTCTCTTCTCTTAGGACGGATGTGATAAAGTGTAGTTCCCTTCTTTTTTGTAAGGTTGCTGGACATAAATCTGCAAAGATTTGTATGTGGATCCCTGCATGGGTAAATTTTTGCTTCTGTCTGGCATGTCGCAAAATCTCTTCTCTGTCTTTATGGTTGAGTAATTTTAAGATTATGTCCCTCGGCGGGGTTTTAGGGGGTGGTTTTGCACGCAAGGCTCTGTGTGCTCTTTCTATGCAAATGTCTGGGGAGTCATTCGTGCCTTTAAGAGTTCTGAACATATCTTGTAAACAACCCTCTATTGCATTTTGTTGTATTGTTTCTGGGACACCTCGTATACGAAGGTTGTTGCGCCTACCCCTATTGTCGAGGTCTTCAACTCTTTCCAGCAGATGGTGGATAGTGTCTTCTTGTTCATAGGCTAATTTTGAGATATGCTGAATGTCCCTTTCAGTAGTGTTATGGTTTTCTTCCAGCATAGAGACTCTGTTAGTTACCTTAGATAAGTCTTTTTTAAGTTCGCCATACCATCCTTTAACTTCACCCAGAATGTCTTTTATGTCATCCTTTGTACATAAGTTTTTAATATCTTCCTTGGTTAGTGGGTTATTGTTTTCCGATTCTGGTGTCAGCTTTAGTGAGAGTTCTGATTCTTGCGTTGATGGCGCCTCCATTTCTGCGTTTGAGGTTACTGCTTCTTGGGCTTTTAGATACTGGTGAATTGGTTTGGATCTGTTATTTTTATCTGGTTTGTTCAGTTTGCGTCCGGGCATGACCACTAATTATATAACATATATAAGTGACATTCAGCAGTAGGCAGGTTACAGTCAAAAACACTCAAGTATAGTAATGGTTGAGGTCCCACGTGCTAAGTGTCTGCAGCTGAATAGGCAGGATGCACTGTTATATATCTTTATGAGAGTATTACTGTTGAGCTCCAATATGATAAATAGCTGCGAGTGTGGGTACAGTCCTGAGCTGTTTTTATAAAAGATTGTGCACAAATCTTTGTTTTTATCTTTGTCTTGCGGTTGTTATAGAAACTCAATGTTTAGTCTCTATTCGTAGGTATCGGGTGAAATGGGTATTTACAGGCTCTGATAAGGTCTTTTGCGGCAGTCACCACCAAAGTGCTTATATCTGAGATTCACAGTTCATATATTCCAATATCATATTTTATTCCTCTGTTCCGATACCTTTATTTGTTGATGCGCTTCCTCTGTGAACCTGCCGTGTTATTGGGCCTGTTATCTATGCCTGCGTATTATATATAGGTATGGAGGTCGGTGTATGCTGCCCGGGCTTCTCCCCCTCTTTTCCGCCTCCCGGTATAAATTTATAAGGGCACCTCTTACCGCTTGTTGTGCTTCTAGCTGCCGAGTTTCCACCTGTGCCTTTGCTGTAAAAAATATGGCGAAGCGCCACGTGGGTCTCGCGGTCCGTGCCTGCTGATGAGGGTGCTGTAATCCGGTTGCCACAAACTTCTGCCACTGTACTCCGTATGTCCCGGAGTATGTTAGTTGCCCTCGGGTCTCACTTTATAGGTGCCAGGTAGCCTTTTTATCTTTTGCTTGGGTAGTGGGGCCTAGGAGCTAGTGTGTTAAGCGGCCATCTCCCTGTGCGGCCAAGCTCCGCCCCCTAGACGGAAGGATTTTCTTATCACACCAAATTCCGATGCAGAGGCTGGAGCGGTGAAAAGCCGCCCTTCAAAGTGATCAAGGAGGGAGCGGGACCAGGGAAGGTCTGTTTGTTTGCTCCTGTGGACCGAGACACACACATATAGGCGGAATGCTCATTCACAGCAGCTTCAATCGCCAGAGAGTGGGTAAGACAAAATTCAATTTTTTTTACCGAAGCATACCTAAGAACTGTTGGCTTGCTCATTACTTGTACTCAGATTTATGTTTGCACAAAATGCTTTAATAAAAGAGGCTCAATAGTGCCTGCATTTGGAGACCGAGACAGGTCTATCATTATTATTAATAACAGAAGTACTTTAAACTCCGGTTCAATCTCAGCAATTGCAGGGTACTTTTGGACATTGAAGCGATAATCCTCTAGTGCTTGTTCTGTCTGAATTTTGTATTTTAAATCTTGGAATGCTGACATGGTGTCTAAATCTAGATTATCTCTATCTTTTCAGGGTAATCATTTGTTTTGTTCTCAATTGGATTCTATCATCTCCACTATCACTGGGGGTAAGGGAGATTTCTGCCCCAAGACAAGATATCTAAGGGTAAATTTAAAGCTCCCAATCATTTTCTTTCCTTTTGTCAGAATATAGAACAGAAAACTTCTCATTCCCCTAAATCCTCTGGCTCTAATTGGAGACCATCTCCGAATTGGAATAAATCCAAGCCTTATAAGAAACCAAATCCAGCCCCTAAGACTGCATGAAGGTGCGGCCCTCAAACCATTTCTTCTGGTGGGGGGCAGACTAAAGTTATTTCAAGACATTTGGACAAATTCTGTCCAAATTCAGTGGATTCAGAATATTGTTTCTCAAGGGTATCAAATAGGTTTCAGAATGAGACCTCCCATGGGAAGATTCTGTCTTACTCATGTTCCAACAAACCCTGTGAATACTCGGGCTTTTCTAAAGTGTGTTTCAGACCTAGAGCTTTCAGGGGTGATTGTACCAGTTCCTCTGTAGGAACAGGGATTGGGTTTCTATTCAAATCTATTCATTGTCCCAAAGAAGAAAGATTCTTTCAGACCAATCCTGGATCTGAAAACTTTAAATCGTTTTGTAAGAGTCCCAACTTTTAAGATGGTGACTATAAGGACTATTCTGCCTTTTGGTCAGCATGGTCATTTCATGTCCACAATAGACTTACATGACGCTTATCTTCACATTCCGATTCATCCAGATTACTAACGTTTTCTGAAATTCTTTTTTCTAGACAAGAATTACCAATTTGTCACTCTTCCATTTGGCGTAGTAACAGCACCAAGAATTTTCTCAAAGGTTCTCGGTGCCCTTCTATCTGTAATCAGAGAGCAGGGTATTGCGGCTTTTCCTTATTTGGACAATATCTTGGTACTAGCTCAATCTTTTCATTTAGCAGAATCTCACACAAAACAACTTATGTTATTTCTTCAAAGACATGGTTGGAGGATCAATTTACCCAAGAGTTTGATTCCTCAGACATAGGTCACGTTCTTAGCTTTCCAGATAGATTGTGTCCATGACTCTTTCTCTAACAGACAAGAGATGAATGAAATTGGTCTTAGCTTGCCTAAACCTTCAGTCTCTATCATTCCCTTCAGTGGCTATGTGCATGGAAGTTTTAGGTCTCATGACTGCAGCATCGGACGCAATCCCCTTTGCTCGTTTTCATATGACACCTCTACACCTTTGCATGTTGCACCAGTGGTGCAGGGATTGCACTCAGATTTCACAGTTGATATGCTTAAATCCCAACACTCAACTCTCTCTGACTTGGTGATTATACCATCATCATCACCTTATTGTTAAAGGGGCCTCCTTTGTTTGTCCTTCCTGGACTGTGATCACAACAGATGCAAGTCTTACAGGATGCAGAGCTGTCTGGGGGTCTCTGACAGCACAAGGGGTTTGGAATCCTCAAGAGCTATTTCTCCAACATAGGTGTGTCCGGTCCACGGTGTCATCCTTACTTGTGGGATATTCTCTTCCCCAACAGGAAATGGCAAAGAGCCCAGCAAAGCTGGTCACATGATCCCTCCTAGGCTCCGCCTACCCCAGTCATTCTCTTTGCCGTTGTACAGGCAACATCTCCACGGAGATGGCTTAGAGTTTTTTAGTGTTTAACTGTAGTTTTTATTATTCAATCAAGAGTTTGTTATTTTGAAATAGTGCTGGTATGTACTATTTACTCAGAAACAGAAAAGAGATGAAGATTTCTGTTTGTATGAGGAAAATGATTTTAGCAACCGTCACTAAAATCCATGGCTGTTCCACACAGGACTGTTGAGAGCAATTAACTTCAGTTGGGGGAACAGTGAGCAGTCTCTTGCTGCTTGAGGTATGACACATTCTAACAAGACGATGTAATGCTGGAAGCTGTCATTTTCCCTCTGGGATCCGGTAAGCCATGTTTATTACGATTGTAAATAAGGGCTTCAAAAAGGGCTTATTAAGACTGTAGACTTTTTTTGGGCTAAATCGATTGATTATTAACACATATTTAGCCTTGAGGAATCATTTTATCTGGGTATTTTGATATAATAATATCGGCAGGCACTGTTTTAGACACCTTATTCTTTAGGGGCTTTCACAAAGCATAGGCAGAGCCTCATTTTCGCGCCGGTGTTGCGCACTTGTTTTTGAGAGGCATGGCATGCAGTCGCATGTGAGAGGAGCTCTGATACTTAGAAAAGACTTTCTGAAGGCGTCATTTGGTATCGTATTCCCCTTGGGGCTTGGTTGGGTCTCAGCAAAGCAGATACCAGGGACTGTAAAGGGGTTAAAGTTCAAAACGGCTCCGGTTCCGTTATTTTAAGGGTTAAAGCTTCCAAATTTGGTGTGCAATACTTTTAAGGCTTTAAGACACTGTGGTGAAAATTTGGTGAATTTTGAACAATTACTTCATGTTTTTTCGCATTTGCAGTAATAAAGTGTGTTCAGTTTAAAATTTAAAGTGACAGTAACGGTTTTATTTTAAAACGTTTTTTGTACTTGTTATCAAGTTTATGCCTGTTTAACATGTCTGAACTACCAGATAGACTGTGTTCTGAATGTGGGGAAGCCAGAATTCCTATTCATTTAAATAAATGTGATTTATGTGACAATGACAATGATGCCCAAGATGATTCCTCAAGTGAGGGGAGTAAGCATGGTACTGCATCATTCCCTCCTTCGTCTACACGAGTCTTGCCCACTCAGGAGGCCCCTAGTACATCTAGCGCGCCAATACTCCTTACTATGCAACAATTAACGGCTGTAATGGATAATTCTGTCAAAAACATTTTAGCCAAAATGAACACTTATCAGCGTAAGCGCGACTGCTCTGTTTTAGATACTGAAGAGCATGACGACGCTGATATTAATATTTCTGAAGGGCCCCTAACTCAGTCTGATGGGGCCAGGGAGGTTTTGTCTGAGGGAGAAATTACTGATTCAGGGAACATTTCTCAACAAGCTGAACCTGATGTGATTGCATTTAAATTTAAGTTGGAACATCTCCGCATTCTGCTTAAGGAGGTATTATCCACTCTGGATGATTGTGACAAGTTGGTCATCCCAGAGAAACTATGTAAAATGGACAAGTTCCTAGAGGTGCCGGGGCTCCCAGAAGCTTTTCCTATACCCAAGCGGGTGGCGGACATTGTTAATAAAGAATGGGAAAGGCCCGGTATTCCTTTCGTCCCTCCCCCCATATTTAAAAAATTGTTTCCTATGGTCGACCCCAGAAAGGACTTATGGCAGACAGTCCCCAAGGTCGAGGGAGCGGTTTCCACTTTAAACAAACGCACCACTATACCCATAGAGGATAGTTGTGCTTTCAAAGATCCTATGGATAAAAAATTAGAAGGTTTGCTTAAAAAGATGTTTGTTCAGCAGGGTTACCTTCTACAACCAATTTCATGCATTGTCCCTGTCGCTACAGCCGCATGTTTCTGGTTCGATGAGCTGATAAAGGCGGTCGACAGTGATTCCCCTCCTTATGAGGAGATTATGGACAGAATCAATGCTCTCAAATTAGCTAATTCTTTCACCCTAGACGCCACTTTGCAATTGGCTAGGTTAGCGGCTAAGAATTCTGGGTTTGCTATTGTGGCGCGCAGAGCGCTTTGGTTGAAATCTTGGTCGGCTGATGCGTCTTCCAAGAACAAGCTACTTAACATTCCTTTCAAGGGGAAAACGCTGTTTGGCCCTGACTTGAAAGAGATTATCTCGGATATCACTGGGGGTAAGGGCCACGCCCTTCCTCAGGATCGGCCTTTCAAGGCAAAAAATAAACCTAATTTTCGTCCCTTTCGTAGAAACGGACCAGCCCAAAGTGCTACGTCCTCTAAGCAAGAGGGTAATACTTCTCAAGCCAAGCCAGCTTGGAGACCAATGCAAGGCTGGAACAAGGGAAAGCAGGCCAAGAAACCTGCCACTGCTACCAAGACAGCATGAAATGTTGGCCCCCGATCCGGGACCGGATCTGGTGGGGGGCAGACTCTCTATCTTCGCTCAGGCTTGGGCAAGAGATGTTCTGGATCCTTGGGCGCTAGAAATAGTCTCCCAAGGTTATCTTCTGGAATTCAAGGGACTTCCCCCAAGGGGGAGGTTCCACAGGTCTCAGTTGTCTTCAGACCACATAAAAAGACAGGCATTCTTACATTGTGTAGAAGACCTGTTAAAAATGGGAGTGATTCATCCCGTTCCATTAAGAGAACAAGGGATGGGGTTCTACTCCAATCTGTTTATAGTTCCCAAAAAAGAGGGAACGTTCAGACAGGAAGGTCAATTCATGACCACGGTGGATTTAAAGGATGCGTATCTACATATTCCTATCCACAAGGAACATCATCGGTTCCTGAGGTTCGCATTCCTGGACAAACATTACCAGTTTGTGGCGCTTCCTTTCGGATTAGCCACTGCTCCAAGGATTTTCACAAAGGTACTAGGGTCCCTTCTAGCTGTGCTAAGACCAAGGGGCATTGCTGTAGTACCTTACTTGGACGACATTCTGATTCAAGCGTCGTCCCTTCCTCAAGCAAAGGCTCACACGGACATTGTCCTGGCCTTTCTCAGATCTCACGGATGGAAAGTGAACGTGGAAAAGAGTTCTCTATCTCCGTCAACAAGGGTTCCCTTCTTGGGAACAATAATAGACTCCTTAGAAATGAGGATTTTTCTGACAGAGGGCAGAAAAACAAAACTTCTAGACTCTTGTCGGATACTTCATTCCGTTCCTCTTCCTTCCATAGCTCAGTGCATGGAAGTGATCGGGTTGATGGTAGCGGCAATGGACATTGTTCCTTTTGCACGCATTCATCTAAGACCATTACAACTGTGCATGCTCAGTCAGTGGAATGGGGACTATACAGACTTGTCTCCGAAGATACAAGTAAATCAGAGGACCAGAGACTCACTCCGTTGGTGGCTGTCCCTGGACAACCTGTCACGAGGGATGACATTCCGCAGACCAGAGTGGGTCATTGTCACGACCGACGCCAGTCTGATGGGCTGGGGCGCGGTCTGGGGATCCCTGAAAGCTCAGGGTCTTTGGTCTTGGGAAGAATCTCTTCTACCGATAAATATTCTGGAACTGAGAGCGATATTCAATGCTCTCAAGGCTTGGCCTCAGCTAGCGAGGGCCAAGTTCATACGGTTTCAATCAGACAACATGACAACTGTTGCGTACATCAACCATCAGGGGGGAACAAGGAGTTCCCTGGCGATGGAAGAAGTGACCAAAATCATTCTATGGGCGGAGTCTCACTCCTGCCACCTGTCTGCTATCCACATCCCAGGAGTGGAAAATTGGGAAGTGGATTTTCTGAGTCGTCAGACATTGCATCCGGGGGAGTGGGAACTCCATCCGGAAATCTTTGCCCAAGTCACTCAGCTGTGGGGCATTCCAGACATGGATCTGATGGCCTCTCGTCAGAACTTCAAAGTTCCCTGCTACGGGTCCAGATCCAGGGATCCCAAGGCGGCTCTAGTGGATGCACTAGTAGCACCTTGGACCTTCAAACTAGCTTATGTGTTCCCGCCGTTTCCTCTCATCCCCAGGCTGGTAGCCAGGATCAATCAGGAGAGGGCGTCGGTGATCTTGATAGCTCCTGCGTGGCCACGCAGGACTTGGTACGCAGATCTGGTGAATATGTCATCGGCTCCTCCTTGGAAGCTACCTTTGAGACGAGACCTTCTTGTTCAGGGTCCGTTCGAACATCCGAATCTGGTTTCACTCCAGCTGACTGCTTGGAGATTGAACGCTTGATCTTATCGAAGCGAGGATTCTCAGATTCTGTTATCGATACTCTTGTTCAGGCCAGAAAGCCTGTAACTAGAAAGATTTACCACAAAATTTGGAAAAAATATATCTGTTGGTGTGAATCTAAAGGATTCCCTTGGGACAAGGTTAAGATTCCTAGGATTCTATCCTTCCTTCAAGAAGGATTGGAAAAAGGATTATCTGCAAGTTCCCTGAAGGGACAGATTTCTGCCTTGTCTGTGTTACTTCACAAAAGGCTGGCCGCTGTGCCAGATGTTCAAGCCTTTGTTCAGGCTCTGGTTAGAATTAAGCCTGTTTACAAACCTTTGACTCCTCCTTGGAGTCTCAATTTAGTTCTTTCAGTTCTTCAGGGGGTTCCGTTTGAACCCTTGCATTCCGTTGATATTAAGTTATTATCTTGGAAAGTTTTGTTTTTAGTTGCAATTTCTTCTGCTAGAAGAGTTTCAGAATTATCTGCTCTGCAGTGTTCTCCTCCTTATCTGGTGTTCCATGCAGATAAGGTGGTTTTACGTACTAAACCTGGTTTTCTTCCAAAAGTTGTTTCTAACAAAAACATTAACCAGGAGATTATCGTACCTTCTCTGTGTCCGAAACCAGTTTCAAAGAAGGAACGTTTGTTGCACAATTTGGATGTTGTTCGCGCTCTAAAATTCTATTTAGATGCTACAAAGGATTTCAGACAAACATCTTCCTTGTTTGTTGTTTATTCCGGTAAAAGGAGAGGTCAAAAAGCAACTTCTACCTCTCTCTCTTTTTGGATTAAAAGCATCATCAGCTTGGCTTACGAGACTGCCGGACGGCAGCCTCCCGAAAGAATCACAGCTCATTCCACTAGGGCTGTGGCTTCCACATGGGCCTTCAAGAACGAGGCTTCTGTTGATCAGATATGTAGGGCAGCGACTTGGTCTTCACTGCACACTTTTACCAAATTTTACAAGTTTGATACTTTTGCTTCTTCTGAGGCTATTTTTGGGAGAAAGGTTTTGCAAGCCGTGGTGCCTTCCATTTAGGTGACCTGATTTGCTCCCTCCCTTCATCCGTGTCCTAAAGCTTTGGTATTGGTTCCCACAAGTAAGGATGACGCCGTGGACCGGACACACCTATGTTGGAGAAAACAGAATTTATGTTTACCTGATAAATTACTTTCTCCAACGGTGTGTCCGGTCCACGGCCCGCCCTGGTTTTTTTAATCAGGTCTGATAATTTATTTTCTTTAACTACAGTCACCACGGTACCATATGGTTTCTCCTATGCAAATATTCCTCCTTAACGTCGGTCGAATGACTGGGGTAGGCGGAGCCTAGGAGGGATCATGTGACCAGCTTTGCTGGGCTCTTTGCCATTTCCTGTTGGGGAAGAGAATATCCCACAAGTAAGGATGACGCCGTGGACCGGACACACCGTTGGAGAAAGTAATTTATCAGGTAAACATAAATTCTGTTTTTCAGAGCTCTTCAGGCTTGGCCTCTATTGAAGAGAGAACTTTACATTTGTTTTCAAACAGACAATATCACAACAGTGGCATATGTCAATCATCAAGGGGGACTCACAGTCCTTTAGCAACAAAAGAAATTTCTCTGATACTTTCTTGGGCGGAATCCAATTCTTGTCAAATTTCAGATTCATATCCCAGGTGTAAACAAATGGGAAGCGGATTATCTCAGCCATCATTCTCTACATCCGGGGAGTGGTCTCTCCATCCAGATGTGTTTTCTCTTGTAAGATGTATCGAGTCCACGGATTCATCCTTACTTGTGGGATATTCTCCTCACCTACAGGAAGTGGCAGAGAGAGCACCCACAGCAGAGCTGCCTATATAGCTCCCCCCTTAGCTCCACCCCGCAGTCATTCTCTCTGCCTGCTTAACTGCTAGGAAGGGCAAAGAGGAGTGTG
The DNA here is from genome assembly GCF_027579735.1 of Bombina bombina. Taxonomy (NCBI): domain Eukaryota; kingdom Metazoa; phylum Chordata; class Amphibia; order Anura; family Bombinatoridae; genus Bombina; species Bombina bombina. The sequence goes on along the minus strand of NC_069502.1, from coordinate 383,268,318 downwards.
GTGACAAGTCAGTCTGGAGACCTAACCAGGCTTGGAACAAGGGTAAACAGGCCAAGAAGCCTTCAGCTGCCTCTAAGACAGCATGAAGGGGTAACCCCCGATCTCAGGCTTGGGCAAGAGATGTTCACGATTCCTGCATTTTAGAAATTGTGTCCCAGGGATATTTTCTGGAATTCAAAGGCTCTCTTCCAAGGGGGACTTTTCACATTTTTCGATTGTCTGTAAACAGACAAGAGAGAGGCTTTCTTACGCTGTGTAGAAGACCTACATACCATGGGGGTGATCCGCCCAGTCCCAAAAGAGGAACAGGGGCTAGGTTTTTACTCAAACCTGTTTGTGGTTTCCAAAAAAGAGGGAACTTTCAGATCAATCTTGGATCTCAAAATTCTAAACAAGTTCCTCAGAGTTCCGTTATTCAAGATGGAGACTATTCAGTCTATTCTACCTCTGATCCAGGAGGGTCAATATAGACCGCCGTGGACTTAAAGGATGCGTATCTACACATCCCTATTCACAGAATTTTCACAAGGGTGCTAGGGTCCCTTCTGGCGGTTCTACGACCATGGGGCATAGCAGTGGTGCCTTATCTAGACGTCATCTTATTTCAGGCGTCAACTTTCCAGCTATCCAAGTCTCACACGGACATTGTGTTGGCTTTTCGGAGATCTCACGGGTGGACGGTGAGCTTAAAAAAAGAGTTCTCTCTTCACTCTTATAAGAGTTTCCTTCCTATGGACTCTGATAGACTTGGTAGAAATGAAAATATTTCTGACGGAGGTCAGAAAATCAAAGCTCTTAACCACTTGCCGAGCTCTTCATTCCATTCCTCGGCCATCAGTGGCTCAGTATATGGAGGTAATCGGACTTATGGTAGCGGCAATGGACATAGTTCCTTTTGCCCGCCTACACCTCAGACCACTACAACTATGCATGCTCAAACAGTGGAATGGGGATTATGCAGATTTGTCTCCTCAACTGCATCTGGACCAGGAGACCAGAGATTTTCTTCTCTGGTGGTTGTCTCAGGACCACCTGTCTCAGGGAATGTGTTTCCGCAGGCCAGAGTGGCTCATTGTAACGACCAATGCCAGCCTGCTAGGCTGGGATGCAGTCTGGAACTCCCTGAAAGCACAGGGCTTATGGTCTCGGGAGGAATCTCTTCTCCCGATAAATATTCTAGAACTGAGAGCGATATTCAATGCGCTTCAGGCGTGGCCTCAGCTTGCTGCGGCCAAATTCATCAGGTTTCAGTCGGACAACATCACGACTGTAGCTTATATCAATCATCAAGGAGGAACAAGGAGTTCTCTAGCAATGATGGAGGTAACCAAAATAATCCGATGGACAGAGGATCACTCTTGCCATCTCTCAGCAATCCAAATCCCAGGAGTAGAGAACTGGAAGGCAGATTTCCTAAGTCGTTAGACTTTTCATCTGGAACTCCATCTGGAGGTATTTGCCCAGCTGATTCAGCCATGGGGCACACCAGAATTGGATCTGATGGCGTCCCGTCAGAATGCCAAACTTTCTCGTTACGGGTCCAGGTCCCGGGATCCCAAGGCGGTACTGATAGATGCTCTAGCAGTGCCTTGGACCTTCAATCTGGTCTTTGTATTTCCTCTCCTTCTACGTCTGGACCTTATAATCCAAGGTCTGTTCACGCATCCAAATCTAATTTCTCTGCGTCTGACTGCTTGGAGATTGAACGCCTGATTCTATGAAGCGTGGTTTCTCTGAGTCGGTCATTGATACCCTGATTCAGGCTAGAAAGCCTGTCACCAGGAAGATCTATCATAAGATTTGGCGCAAATATCTTTATTGGTGTGAATCCAAAGGTTACTCGTGGGGTAAGATTAGGATTCCTAAAATATTGTCTTTTCTCCAAGAAGGTTTGGGGAAAGTATTATCAGCTAGTTCCTTATAAGGACAAATATCTGCTTTGTCTATTCTTCTACACAAACGTCTGGCAGATGTCCCAGACATTCGAGCATTTAGTCAGGCTTTGGTCAGAATCAAGCCTGTATTTAAACCCTTTGCTCCGCCATGGAGCCTAAATTTAGTTCTTAAAGTTCTTCAGGGGGTTCAGTTTGAACCTATGCCTTCCATGGATATTAAGCTTCTATCTTGGAAAGTTTTGTTTTTAGTAGCTATCTCTTCAGCTCGAAGAGTTTCTGAGCTATATGCTTTACAGTGTGATTCCTCTTATCTTATTTTCCATGCAGATAAGGTGGTTTTGCGTACCAAACCTGGGTTTCTTCCTAAGGTTGTTTCTTATAAGAATATCAATCAAGAGATTGTTGTTCCTTCACTGTGTCCTAATCCTTCTTCAAAGAAGGAACGTCTGTTGCACAATCTTGATGTGGTTCGTGCTTTAAAGTTCTACTTACAAGCAACTAAAGATTTCCGTCAAACATCTTCATTGTTTGTTGTTTATTCTGGTAAGCGGAGAGGTCAGAAAGCTACGGCTACCTCTCTTTCCTTTTGGCTGAAAAGCATCATCCGTTTGGCTTATGAGACTGCTGGCCAACAGTCTCCTGAAAGAATTACTGCTCATTCTACTAGAGCAGTGGCTTCCACATGGCTTTTAAAAATGAGGCTTCTGTTGAACAGATTTCTAATGCGGCGACTTGGTCTTCGCTTCATACTTTTTACAAATTTGATACTTTTGCTTCTTCGGAGGCTATTTTTGGGAGAAAGGTTCTACAAGCAGTGGTGCCTTCCGTTTAAGGTCCCTGTCTTTTCCCTCCCTTCATCCGTGTCCTAAAGCTTTGGTATTGGTATCCCACAAGTAAGGATGAATCCGTGGACTTGATACATCTTACAAGAGAAAACATAATTTATGCTTACCTGAAAAATCTATTTCTCTTGTGATGTATCGAGTCCACGGCCCGCCCTGTTTATTAAGACAGGCATATATATTTTTATTTTTAAACTTTCAGTCACCACTGCACCCTATAGTTTCTCCTTTTTCTTCCTAGCCTTCGGTCGAATGACTGGGGGGTGGAGCTAAAGGGGGAGCTATATAGGCAGCTCTGCTGTAGGTGCTCTCTCTGCCACTTCCTGTAGGGAAGGAGAATATCCCGCAAGTAAGGATGAATCCGTGGACTCGTTACAACACAAGAGAAATAAATTTATCAGGTAAGCATAAATTATGTTTTTTCAACTTGTACAGATGTGGGGTCTTCCAGAAATAGATCTGATGGACTCTCGTCTGAACGAGAAACTTCCCAGATACCTTTCCAGGTCCAGGGATCCTCAGGCGGAAATGATGGATGCATTTTTCCACCTCTGGATCTTCTTCCAAAGGTAATTTCCAAGATCATAATGGAACAATCTTATGTGTTTCTGATAGCACCAGCATGGCCTCACAGGTTTTGGTATGCAGACCATGTCTGAATGTCAAGTTGCCAGCCTTGGTCACTTCCTATAAGACCAGACCTTCTGTCTCAAGGCCCAGTTTTCCACCAGGATCTCAAATCTCTAAATTTGAAGGCATGGAAATTGAACACTTAATTCTTAGTCATATAGGTTTCTCTGACTCAGTAATTAACACTATGATACAGGTTTGTAAGTCTGTTTCAAGGAAGATTTATCATAGGGTTTGGAAACCCTATATTTCATGGTGTTCCACTCATGATTATTATTTTAGAATTCCTGGTATTCTACAGTTTCTTCATAGAAAGATTGCTAAGATTCTTTATATTCAGTGTTTTGTTCAGGCTTTGATTCATATCAAACCTGTTATTAAATCAATTTCTCCTCCTTGGTTTTAAAGATTTTGCAGGCTCCTCCTTTTGAGCCTATGCATTATTTGGATACTGTATTAAACTAGTTTTATTTATTTTGGCTATCTCTTCTGCTAGAAGAGTTTCTGAATTGTCTGCTCTGTCTTGTGAGTCTCCTTATCTGACTTTTCATCCAGATAAAGCTGTTTTGAGGACTTTGTTTACATTTTTACCTAAAGTTGTGAATTCTAACTACATAAATGTGGAAATCATTGTTCCTTCCTTGTGTCCTAATCCTAAGAATACTCTTGAAAGGTCTTTACATTCTTTGGATGTGGTAAGAGCTTTGCAAATATTATGTTGAGGCTACTAAAGATTTCAGAAAGACTTCTGGTCTATTTATTTTTTCTAGTTCCAGAAAAGGTCAGAAAGTTTCTGCCATTTCCTTGGCATCTTGGTTGAAGCTTTTGATTCACAAAGCTTATTTGGAGGCGGGGCAGTCTCCGCCTCTGCGAATTACAGCCCATTCTACTAGATCAGTCTCCACATTGTTGGGCTTTCAAGAATGAAGCTTCAGTTGATCAAATTTGCAAAGCAGCAACTTGATCTTCTTTGCATACATTTACTAAAATTTACAATTTTTATGTGTTTGCTTCTTCGGAAGCATCCTTTGGTAGAAAGTTTCTTCAGGCAGCTGTCTGTTTGATTCTAGTGATTTGAGTTTTTTTTTTAAGAAAATAATTCTTTTTTGTATTAAATTTCCCAGCGGAAATAGCTGTTTTTATTTTATCCCTCCCTCTCTAGTGAGTTGTGGACTTCCACATCTTGAGTATTATATCCCATACGTCACTAGCTCATGGACTTTTGCCACCTATCTGAAAGAAAACATAATTTATGTAAGAACTTACCTGATAAATTAATTTCTTTGATGGTGGCAGGAGTCTGAGACCCACCCAATTTTCGGGGGGTTATGATTATATATATATATATATATATATATATATATATATATATATATATATATATATATATATATATATATATATATATATATAAAGCACTTAATTTATCCTGTTCCTCTTTTATGCTTTTCCTCCTTTTACACCTCACTAACTTGGCTATACGTTAAACTGAGGTATGAGTGAGGTGGGAGGTATTAATGATCATGGCCTGATGAAACGTCATGTTAATCTGCTTAGAAACGCATTGCCTGTATTTTAAATGTGCGATTAAATTTTGCACCTTTTTATTATTCTTGCTCTGTTTTATGTTTGCTGACATCCATTATCTGAGGACTCGGATCACTGCTAATTGTCTCACCTGACCCTTCGCGGGCTCACGCTCAACCCCTGAGTGTATTGTGGATCGGATCATAGCCATCCTTGGAGGTCCTCCTGCGCTGCAGGATCTTTTTATATTGTGACCTGCCACTGGTGTCGAGGAATAAGTCCATCGGGTGACTGTATTTGTCCCGAGCCGCACTGCTAGGCACGCCAGGTGCCGCTTCATTTGTGAGTACCTGTTTGAGGAGGGTGGCTCATTCGACCTCTGGTTCTCCTACGTTATTACCCTATGTGGCGCCTCTATCTATCCTTGTCTATTTAGGGTGATTGTCCATATCCCATTTGTCACTAGCTCATGGACTCTTGCCACTATGAAAGTAATTTATCAGGTAAGTTCTTGCATAAATTATGTTTCCATCTAAAGGGGAGGAGAGTCCACTGCTTCATTCATTGCTTGTGGGAATTTAGAACCTGGCCACTAGGAGGAGGAAAGGACACCCCAGCCAAAGGATTAAATACCTCCCACTTCCCTCATTCCCCAGTCATTCATCTGAGGGATCAAGTAACAGTAGGAGAAAAATCAAGGTATAAATGGTGCCAGAAGAACAAAAACTAAATTTAGGTCCGCCAACCGGAGAAACGGGCGGGAGCCGTGGACTCTCCTCCCCACGATGGTAATGAAATTATCAGGTAAGCATAATTTGTTTTCCATCTAAAGGGGAGGAGAGTCCACGGCTTCATTCATTATTTGTGGGAATTAAGAACCTGGCCACTAGGAGGAGGCAAAGACACCCCAGCCAAAGGCTTAAATACCTCCCCCACTTCCCTCATCCCCCAGTCATTCTTTGCCTTTTGTCACAGGTGGTACAATCTCCATGCTCGCAAAGTGCGCAACAATTCCTTTCGAGGATAGTTTGTCGTTTTAATGAGCTTATGGATAAAAAGTTAGAAAACATGCTAAGAAAGATGTTTCAGCACACAGTGTTTGTTTTTCAGCCGGCTCCGGCGGTAGCCGGAGCTGCGACATATTGGTGTGAATCCCTGTCTGAGATAATAGAGAGGGAGACTCCCCTTGATGAGATACAGGATAGAATTAAAAGAATTAGCTACCCTCAAGGCCTTATTTGTGACGCCAATATGCAGATTATTCGCCTGAATGCAAAGATATCAGGTTTGGAGCTGCGACATATTGGTGTGAATCCCTGTCTGAGATAATAGAGAGGGAGACTCCCCTTGATGAGATACAGGATAGAATTAAGGCCTTGAGGGTAGCTAATTCTTTTATTTGTGACGCCAATATGCAGATTATTCGCCTGAATGCAAAGATATCAGGTTTTTCTGTCCTAGCCCGTGCAGACATGACCTCTAAATCTAGGCTTCTATCCCTTCCTTTCCAGGGAAAGATCCTATTTGGTCCATGACTGGACTCGATCATATCCACGGTCACGGGAGGGAAGGGTGCCTTCCTGCCACAGGATTAGAAGGCTAAACCTAAGGGGTCTACTTTTCGTCCCTTTCGTTCGGACAAGGCCCATCGCCAGCAGCCTGCGGCAAAGGCGGGGCAGTCCAAGGGAACTTGGAAGCCAGCTCAGTCTTGGAATAAGTCCAAGCAGAACAAGAAGCCCACCGAGACAAAATCGGCATGAAGGGGCAGCCCCCGACCGGTCAACGGACCGAGTAGGGGGCAGATTATCTCTCTTCTCAGAAGTCTGGTTGCAGGATGTTCAGGACCCTTGGGTTCTGGAGGTCATCGCCCAGGGTTACAGGATAGGTTTCAGATCTTATCTGCCCTGGGGTAGATTTCTCCTGTCAAACCTGTCTTTAAGACTGCCCCTTGTTCAAGAGGGACAACAATAGACTTGAAGTATGCCTACCTTCATGTACTGATCCACAGGGATCCCTTCAGGTTCCTGAGATTTGCGTTTCTGGACCAACACTTCTAGTTTGTGGCCTTTCCCTTCGGTTTGGCGACGGCCCGAGAGTCTTCACGAAGGTTCTAGGAGCACTACTTGCAGAGGCATTGCTGTGGTGCCCTATCATGACATCCTAGTCCATGCGCCATCATCTAGTCTCGCAGAGGAACACTCAGACTCTTCTTCTTCTCCTTCTTCTCCAGTCTCATGGATGGAAGATAAACTCAGGAAAGAGTTCCCTGGTTCCCATCAACAGAGTGGAATTCCTGAGCACACTAATAGACTCTATATCCATGAAGATATTTCTCACAGATCAGCGATGCAGGAAAATTGCGTCCACTTGTCTTGCCTTCGGGCCTCCTCCAGACCCTCTGTGGCTCAGTGTATGGAGGTGATTGGGCTCATGGTATCAAGCATCAATGTCATTCTATTCGCCATGTTCCACCTCAGACCTCTTCAGCTGTGTATGTTGAGGCAGTGGAACAGCGATCACTCAGATCTATCCCAACAGATTTCTCTGGACAATTGGACAAGGGAATCCCTCTCTTGATGGATCTGTCCAGAACAACTGTCCCAAGGGACATCCTTCCTGAGACCGTCCTGGGAGATTGTGACCACAGTCGCGAGTCTGGCAGGAGGGGGAGCTGTTTGGGGTGCCAGGATGGCACAAGGAAGGGGGACTAGAGAGGAGTCGCTCTTCCCGATCAATATTCTGGAACTTCGAGCGATCCACAATGCTCTGAAAGCTTGGCCTCTCCTGGGATCATTCAGCTTCATCAAATTCCAGACAGAAATTACCTTGGTGGCCTACATCATCCATCAGGGGGGGACGAGAAGCTCTCTAGCAATGGCGGAGGTATCTTGGATATTGGTATGGGCAGAGTCCCACAACTGTTCGCTATCAGCAATTCACATTCCGGGTGTGGACAACTGGGAAGCGGATTTTCTCAGCAGACAATCCTTTCATCTGGGGGAATGGTCTCTCTACCCCGAAGTGTTCGCTGAGATCTGTCACAGATGGGGGGACGCTGGAGATAGATCTCATGGCGTCCAGACTCAATTGCAAGCTACCCAATTACGGGTCGCAGTCCAGGTAACCCTAGGCAGAGATGGTCGATGCCTTATCGGTGCCTTGGGGGTTAGACCTAGTTTACATTTTTCCACTGTTACCACTTCTACCTCGTGTAGTGGCCTGGAGCAAGCTTCGGCTATTCTAATTGCTCTGGCGTCGCCGTGGAGGACGTGGTTTGCGGATCTGGTGGGGATGTCATCTCCGCCATGGAGGTTACCCTATCGCAGGGATCTGCTGGTACAGGGTCCCTTCCAACATCAAAATCTAGATTCTCTGAAGCTGACTATGTGGAGATTGAACGCTTAGTCTTAGCCAAGAGAGGATTCTCCGAGAGAGTGATTGATACTCTAGTTCAGGCCAGGAAGCCGGTCACTCGTCACATCTATCATAAGGTGTGGAGGACTTGTCCTGGTGTGAGAAACATGGATATCCTTGGCACAAGGTGAAGGTTTCCATTATTCTATCATTTCTCCAGGATGGGTTGGAGAAGGGGCTTTGCTGCCAGTTCCTTAAAGGGACAGATTTCTGTTTTGTTGCACAAGAGTCTTGTGGAGCTTCCTGATATTCAGTCTTTTGTTCAGGCTCTGTCCAGAATCAGGCCTGTCTTTAGACATTTTGCTCCACCCTGGAGCATGAACTTGGTTCTTAAGGTGTTGCAGAGGGTTTATCTTAGAACCTATGCACTCTATTGATATTAAGATTCTTTCTTGGAAGGTTCTCTTCTTGTTGGCTATTGCATCGGCACGCAGAGTATCTGAGTTGGCGGCCTTGCAATATGAGCCTCCTTATCTGGTTTTTCATGCTGATAAGGTTGCAGTTCGCACTGGTTTGGCATCTCTTCCCAAAGTTGTGTCTAACCTTAACATCAATCAGGAAATAGTTGTTCCTTCTTTGTGTTCTAACCCTTCTTCCCCTACGGAGAGGTAACTTCATAATTTGGATGTGGTTCGAGCCTTGAAGTTTTATCTTCAGGCTACGAAGGATTTCAGACAGTCTACATCTCTTTTTGTAGTGTATTCAGGGAAGCGCAAGGGGCAGAGAGCCTCTTCCACTTCTTTGTCTTTTTGGTTGTGGAGCTTGATTCGATTGGCTTACGAGACAGTGGGACATAAGCCTCCTCAGAGGACCACGACTCATTCCACTAGAGCTGTGGCTTCTTTTTGGGCCTTCAAGAATGAGGCCTCTATGGAGCAGATTTGTAAGGCGGGTTCCTGGTCCTCCTTACATACTTTTACAAAGTTTTACAAATTTTACGTTTTTGCTTTATCAGAAGCTGTTTTTGGGGGAGAGGTTTTGCAGGCTGTGGTTCCCTCAGGATAGGGTCTGCCTCATTTTTACCCTCCCGTTTGTTCATTCAGTGTCCTCTAGAGCTTGGGTATTTGTTTCCCCCAAGTAATGAATGAAGCCGTGGTCTCTCCTCCCCTTTAGATAGAAAACATAAATTATGCTTACCTGATAAGTTCATTTGCATCGTGGGGAGGTGAGTCCACGGCTCCCGCCCGTCTCTCCGGTTGGCCGACCTAAATTTAGTTTATGTTCTTCTGGCACCATTTATACCCTGATATTTCTCCTACTGTTCCTTGTTCCCTCGACAGAATGACTGGGGAATGAGGGAAGTGGGGGAGGTATTTAAGCCTTTGGTTTGGGTGTCTGCCGCCTCCTGGTGGCCAGGTTCTTAATTCCCACAAGTAATGAATGAAGCCGTGGACGCTCCTCCACACAATGGAAATTAAATTATCAGGTAAGCATAATATGTTTTTTTTGCTTGGCTATGTGTGAACAAACTGAAGCTATACAGGGTGGTGCATAGTTGTGTGGGGGTACCCACTTGCTTAGGCTTTTGACTGATCTTATTAATTATACAGTTATACAGTAAACATATATATTTTGTGTGTAAGTATATAAATAAAGATTCTGCTTCAATGTATATCTTCTAAAACTGTACACTGTTAACTGTTTCCTCCAATGTATTATTGTTCATATTATCTATGCCTATATTACATTAAAGTGTTCATTCTTTTTTACTAGAATGAAGTGAATGCAATAAAATGGGATCCTACTGGTAATCTTCTAGCATCCTGTTCTGACGACATGACATTAAAGGTATGCCACTAAAACTGCATCATTTTTACGTGCTCAGTTTGTTAAAATTAAAGTATTTTCATAACGTTTAGCAAATTATTACCAACGGGACCTAGACATTTTTTTATTTTTTATTTGTTGCTTCTACAAAAAGTATCAGTCCCCTAACTACTGAGACATTCTCCCTTTGCTGAAGCCTTTTTTTCTTTCTTTCTTTTCCTTTCTTTTCCTTTCCTTTAAGCATGTTTTTCTTTGCATTATCAGTGCAAATAATACTTGTTCTTAGTATGGTCAGACTCAACCATCTGAAATGCATGCAAGAGATTTTCATGTTTTTTTTGTTTGTTTTTTTGGTTTTTTTTAAAGGATACCTGATAAATGGGAACATTATTTCTCCAACATTGGTGTGTCCGGTCCACGGCGTCATCCTTAATTGTGGGATATCTCTTCCCCAACAGGAAATGGCAAAGAGTCCCAGCAAAGCTGGCCATATAGTCCCTCCTAGGCTCCGCCCACCCCAGTCATTCTCTTTGACGTTGCATAGGCAACATCTCCACGGAGATGGTTAAGAGTTTTTTGGTGTTTAAATGTAGTTTTTTTATTCTTCTATCAAGTGTTTGTTATTTTAAAATAGTGCTGGTATGTACTATTTACTCTGAAACAGAAAAGGATGAAGATTTCTGTTTGTGAGAGGAAGACTATTTTAGCAGACAGTAACTAAAATCGATTGCTGTTTCCACATAGGACTGTTGAGATGAAGTAACTTCAGTTGGGGGAAACAGTTAGCAGACTTTTCTGCTTAAGGTATGACTAGCCATATTTCTAACAAGACCATGTAATGCTGGAAGGCTGTCATTTCCCCTCATGGGGACCGGTAAGCCATTTTCTTAGTCAAACAAACAGAATAAAGTGCTTAATATGGGCTATAAAACTGGTAGACACTTTTATGGGCTAAATCGATTGCTTTATTTGGGCATTTTATTCATGTTTATGCTGATATTTCACATTTATAAACTTGGGGAACGTTTATTAAACGGCAGGCACTATGTTAGACACCTTTTCCAGTCAGGGGGCCTTCCTAGTTGTAGGCAGAGCCTCATTTTCGCGCCATTACTGCGCAGTTGTTTTTTGAGAGGATCTGAAAGTTGCTGGAAAAGTTTCTAGAAGGCGTCACTTGGTATCGTATTCCCCTCTGGGCTTGGTTGGGTCTCAGCAAAGGCTATAGCTGGGACTGTATAGGGGTTAAATTTGTAAATGGCTCCGGTTCCGTTATTTTAAGGGTTAAAGCTCTGAAATTTGGTGTGCAATACTCTTAATGCTTTAAGACACTGTGGTGAAATTTTGGTAATTTTTGAACAATTCCTTCATACTTTTTCACATATTCAGTAATAAAGTGTTTCCTGTTTAAAATTTAAAGAGACAGTAACGGTTTTGTTTTAAAACGTTTTTTGTGCTTTATTGACAAGTTTAAGCCTGTTTAACATGTCTGTGCCTTCGGATAAGCTATGTTCTATATGTATGAAAGCCAATGTGTCTCCCCATTTAAATTTGTGTGATAATTGTGCCATAGCGTCCAAACAAAGTAAGGACAGTACTGCCACAGATAATGAAATTGCCCAAGATGATTCCTCAGATGAGGGGAGTAAACATGATACTACATCATCCCCTACTGTGTCTACACCAGTTTTGCCCACGCAGGAGGCCCCTAGTACATCTAGCGCGCCAATGCTTATTACCATGCAACAATTAACGGGTGTAATGGATAACTCCATAGCAAATATTTTATCCAAAATGCCTACATATCAGAGAAAGCGCGATTGCTCTGTTTTAAACACTGAAGAGCAGGGCGCTGAGGATAATTGTTCTGTCATACCCTCACACCAATCTGAAGTGGCCATGAGGGAGGTTTTGTCAGATGGGGAAATTTCAGATTCAGGAAAAATTTCTCAACAAGCTGAACCTGATGTTGTGACATTTAAATTTAAATTAGAGCATCTCTGCGCACTGCTTAAGGAGGTGTTATCTACTCTGGATGATTGTGACAACTTGGTCATTCCAGAGAAATTATGCAAGATGGACAAGTTCCTAGAGGTTCCGGTGCACCCCGACGCTTTTCCTATACCCAAGCGGGTGGCGGACATAGTGAAAAAGGAGTGGGATAAGCCCAGCATACCTTTTGTTCCCCCCCCTATATTTAAGAAATTATTTCCTATGGTCGACCCCAGAAAGGACTTATGGCAGTCCCTAAGGTCGAGGGGGCAGTTTCTACTCTAAACAAACGCACTACTATTCCTATCGAGGATAGTTGTGCTTTCAAAGATCCTATGGATAAAAAATTGGAGGGTTTGCTTTAAAAGATTTTTGTACAGCAAAGTTTTCTCCAACATAGGTGTGTCCGGTCCACGGCGTCATCCTTACTTGTGGGATATTCTCTTCCCCAACAGGAAATGGCAAAGAGCCCAGCAAAGCTGGTCACATGATCCCTCCTAGGCTCCGCCTACCCCAGTCATTCTCTTTGCCGTTGTACAGGCAACATCTCCACGGAGATGGCTTAGAGTTTTTTAGTGTTTAACTGTAGTTTTTATTATTCAATCAAGAGTTTGTTATTTTAAAATAGTGCTGGTATGTACTATTTACTCTGAAACAGAAAAGAGATGAAGATTTCTGTTTGTATGAGGAAAATGATTTTAGCAACCGTTACTAAAATCCATGGCTGTTCCACACAGGACTGTTGAGAGGAATTAACTTCAGTTGGGGGAACAGTGAGCAGTCTTTTGCTGCTTGAGGTATGACACATTCTAACAAGACGATGTAATGCTGGAAGCTGTCATTTTCCCTATGGGATCCGGTAAGCCATTTTTATTCAGACAGTAAATAAGGGCTTCACAAGGGCTTATTAAGACTGTAGACATTTTCTGGGCTAAATCGATTCATATATTACACATATTTAGCCTTGAGGAATCATTTAATCTGGGTATTTTTGTTAAATAATATCGTCAGGCACTGTTTTAGACATATTCTCTAGGGGCTTTCCCTAGTCATAGGCAGAGCCTCATTTTCGCGCCGGTATTGCGCACTTGTTTTCTTTCATGTAATTAACAAGAGTCCATGAGCTAGTGACGTATGGGATATACATTCCTACCAGGAGGGGCAAAGTTTCCCAAACCTTAAAATGCCTATAAATACACCCCTCACCACACCCACAAATCAGTTTTACAAACTTTGCCTCCAAGGGAGGTGGTGAAGTAAGTTTGTGCTAGATTCTACGTTGATATGCGCTCCGCAGCAAGTTGGAGCCCGGTTTTCCTCTCAGCGTGCAGTGAATGTCAGAGGGATGTGAAGAGAGTATTGCCTATTGAATGCAGTGATCTCCTTCTACGGGGTCTATTTCATAGGTTCTCTGTTATCGGTCGTAGAGATTCATCTCTTACCTCCCTTTTCAGATCGACGATATACTCTTATATTTACCATTTCCTCTACTGATTCTCGTTTCAGTACTGGTTTGGCTTTCTACAAACATGTAGATGAGTGTCCTGGGGTAAGTAAGTCTTATTTTCTGTGACACTCTAAGCTATGGTTGGGCACTTTATTTATAAAGTTCTAAATATATGTATTCAAACATTTATTTGCCTTGACTCAGAATGTTCAACTTTCCTTATTTCCAGACAGTCAGTTTCATATTTGGGATTATGCTTTAATTATCATATTTTTCTTACCTCAAAAATTTGACTTTTTTCCCTGTGGGCTGTTAGGCTCGCGGGGGCTGAAAATGCTTCATTTTATTGCGTCATTTTTGGCGCGGACTTTTTTGGCGCAAAAATTCATTTCCGTTTCCGGCGTCATACGTGTCGCCGGAAGTTGCGTCATTTTTTTGACGTTATTTTGCGCCAAAAGTGTCGGCGTTCCGGATGTAGCGTCATTTTTGGCGCCAAAAGCATTTAGGCGCCAAATAATGTGGGCGTCTTATTTGGCGCCAAAAAATATGGGCGTCGCTTTTGTCTCCACATTATTTCAGTCTCATTTTTCATTTGCTTCTGGTTGCTAGAAGCTTGATGTTTGGCATTTTTTTCCCATTCCTGAAACTGTCTTATAAGGAATTTGATCTATTTTGCTTTATATGTTGTTTTTTCTCTTACATATTGCAAGATGTCTCACGTTGCATCTGAGCCAGAAGATACTACAGGAAAACCTCTGCCTGCTGGATCTACCAAAGCTAAGTGTATCTGCTGTAAACTTTTGGTAGCTATTCCTCCAGCTGTTGTTTGTATTAAATGTCATGACAAACTTGTTAATGCAGATAATATTTCCTTTAGTGATGTACCATTGCCTGTTGCAGTTCCCTCAACATCTAAGGTGCAGAATGTTCCTGATAACATAAGAGATTTTGTTTCTGAATCCATAAAGAAGGCTTTGTCTGTTATTTCTCCTTCTAGTAAACGTAAAAAGTCTTTTAAATCTTCTCTCTCTACAGATGAATTTTTAAATGAACACCATCATTCTGATTCTTTGGACTCTTCTGGTTCAGAGGATTCTGTCTCAGAGATTGATGCTGATAAATCTTCATATTTATTTAAGATAGAATTTATTCGCTCTTTACTTAAAGAAGTACTAATTGCTTTAGAAATAGAGGATTCTAGTCCTCTTGATACTAATTCTATACGTTTGGATAAGGTTTTTAAAGCTCCTGCGGTTATTCCAGAAGTCTTTCCTGTTCCTAATGCTATTTCTGCAGTAATTGCTAAGGAATGGGATAGATTGGGTAATTCATTTACTCCTTCTAAACGTTTTAAGCAATTATATCCTGTTCCGCCTGACAGATTAGAATTTTGGGACAAAATCCCTAAAGTTGATGGGGCTATTTCTACCCTTGCTAAACGTACTACCATTCCTACATCAGATGGTACCTCGTTTAAGGATCCTTTAGATAGAAAAATTGAATCTTTTCTAAGAAAAGCTTATCTATGTTCAGGTAATCTTCTTAGACCTGCTATATCATTGGCTGATGTTGCTGCAGCTTCAACTTTTTGGTTGGAAACTCTAGCGCAACAAGTAACAAATCGTGATTCTCATGATATTATTATTCTTCTCCAGCATGCTAATAATTTCATCTGTGATGCCATTTTTGATATTATTAGAGTTGATGTTAGATTTATGTCTCTGGCTATCTTAGCCAGAAGAGCTTTATGGCTTAAGACTTGGAATGCTGATATGGCTTCTAAATCAACTCTACTTTCCATTTCTTTCCAGGGAAACAAATTATTTGGTTCTCAGTTGGATTCTATTATTTCAACTGTTACTGGTGGGAAAGGAACTTTTTTACCACAGGATAAAAAGTCTAAAGGTAAAAACAGGGCTAACAATCGTTTTCGTTCCTTTCGTTTCAACAAAGAACAAAAGCCTGATCCTTCGTCCTCAGGAGCAGTTTCAGTTTGGAAACCATCCCCAGTCTGGAATAAATCCAAGCCTGCTAGAAAGGCAAAGCCTGCTTCTAAGTTCACATGAAGGTACGGCCCTCATTCCAGTTCAGCTGGTAGGGGGCAGGTTACGTTTTTTCAAAGAAATTTGGATCAGTTCTGTTCACAATCTTTGGATTCAGAACATTGTTTCAGAAGGGTACAGAATTGGTTTCAAGATGAGACCTCCTGCAAAGAGATTTTTTCTTTCCCATGTCCCAGTAAATCCAGTGAAAGCTCAAGCATTTCTGAATTGTGTTTCAGATCTAGAATTGGCTGGAGTAATTATGCCAGTTCCAGTTCCGGAACAGGGGATGGGGTTTTATTCAAATCTCTTCATTGTACCAAAGAAGGAGAATTCCTTCAGACCAGTTCTGGATCTAAAATTATTGAATCGTTATGTAAGGATACCAACGTTCAAGATGGTAACTGTAAGGACTATATTGCCTTTTGTTCAGCAAGGGAATTATATGTCCACAATAGATTTACAGGATGCATATCTGCATATTCCGATTCATCCAGATCATTATCAGTTCCTGAGATTCTCTTTTCTAGACAAGCATTACCAATTTGTGGCTCTACCGTTTGGCCTTGCTACAGCTCCAAGAATTTTCACAAAGATTCTCGGTGCCCTTCTGTCTGTAATCAGAGAACAGGGTATTGTGGTATTTCCTTATTTGGACGATATCTTGGTACTTGCTCCGTCTTTACATTTAGCAGAGTCTCATACGAATCGACTTGTGTTGTTTCTTCAAGATCATGGTTGGAGGATCAATTTACCAAAAAGTTCTTTGATCCCTCAAACAAGGGTAACCTTTCTGGGTTTCCAGATAGATTCAGTGTCCATGACTTTGTCTTTAACAGACAAGAGACGTCTAAAATTGATTACAGCCTGTCGAAACCTTCAGTCTCAATCATTCCCTTCGGTAGCCTTATGCATGGAAATTCTAGGTCTTATGACTGCTGCATCGGACGCGATCCCCTTTGCTCGTTTTCACATGCGACCTCTTCAGCTCTGTATGCTGAACCAATGGTGCAGGGATTACACGAAGATATATCAATTAATATCTTTAAAACCGATTGTTCGGCACTCTCTGACGTGGTGGACAGATCACCATCGTTTAATTCAGGGGGCTTCTTTTGTTCTTCCGACCTGGACTGTAATTTCAACAGATGCAAGTCTCACAGGTTGGGGAGCTGTGTGGGGATCTCTGACGGCACAAGGAGTTTGGGAATCTCAGGAGGTGAGATTACCGATCAATATCTTGGAACTCCGTGCAGTTTTCAGAGCTCTTCAGTTTTGGCCTCTTCTGAAGAGAGAATCGTTCATTTGTTTTCAGACAGACAATGTCACAACTGTGGCATACATCAATCATCAAGGAGGGACTCACAGTCCTCTGGCTATGAAAGAAGTATCTCGAATTTTGGTTTGGGCGGAATCCAGCTCCTGTCTAATCTCTGCGGTTCATATCCCAGGTGTAGACAATTGGGAAGCGGATTATCTCAGTCGCCAAACGTTGCATCCGGGCGAATGGTCTCTTCACCCAGAGGTATTTCTTCAGATTGTTCAAATGTGGGGGCTCCCAGAGATAGATCTGATGGCCTCTCATCTAAACAAGAAACTTCCCAGGTATCTGTCCAGATCCCGGGATCCTCAGGCGGAGGCAGTGGATGCATTATCACTTCCTTGGAAGTATCATCCTGCCTATATCTTTCCGCCTCTAGTTCTTCTTCCAAGAGTAATCTCCAAGATTCTGAGGGAATGCTCGTTTGTTCTGCTAATAGCTCCGGCATGGCCTCACAGGTTTTGGTATGCGGATCTTGTCCGGATGGCATCTTGCCAACCATGGACTCTTCCGTTAAGACCAGACCTTCTGTCTCAAGGTCCTTTTTTCCATCCGGATCTGAAATCCTTAAATTTAAAGGTATGGAGATTGAACGCTTGATTCTTGGTCATAGAGGTTTCTCTGACTCCGTGATTAATACTATGTTACAGGCTCGTAAATCTGTATCTCGAGAGATATATTATAGAGTCTGGAAGACTTATATTTCTTGGTGTCTTTCTCATCATTTTTCTTGGCATTCTTTTAGAATACCGAGAATTTTACAGTTTCTTCAGGATGGTTTAGATAAGGGTTTGTCCGCGAGTTCTTTGAAAGGACAAATCTCCGCTCTTTCTGTTCTTTTTCACAGAAAGATTGCTATTCTTCCTGATATTCATTGTTTTGTACAAGCTTTGGTTCGTATAAAACCTGTCATTAAGTCAATTTCTCCTCCATGGAGTTTGAATTTGGTTTTGGGAGCTCTTCAAGCTCCTCCGTTTGAACCTATGCATTCATTGGACATTAAATTACTTTCTTGGAAAGTTTTGTTCCTTTTGGCCATCTCTTCTGCTAGAAGAGTTTCTGAATTATCTGCTCTTTCGTGTGAGTCTCCTTTTCTGATTTTTCATCAGGATAAGGCGGTGTTGCGAACTTCTTTTGAATTTTTACCTAAAGTTGTGAATTCCAACAACATTAGTAGAGAAATTGTGGTTCCTTCATTATGTCCTAATCCTAAGAATTCTAAGGAGAAATCATTGCATTCTTTGGATGTTGTTAGAGCTTTGAAATATTATGTTGAAGCTACGAAATCTTTCCGTAAGACTTCTAGTCTATTTGTTATCTTTTCCGGTTCTAGGAAAGGCCAGAAAGCTTCTGCCATTTCTTTGGCATCTTGGTTGAAATCTTTAATTCATCTTGCCTATGTTGAGTCGGGTAAAATTCCGCCTCAAAGAATTACAGCTCATTCTACTAGGTCAGTTTCTACTTCCTGGGCGTTTAGGAATGAAGCTTCGGTTGACCAGATCTGCAAAGCAGCAACTTGGTCCTCTTTGCATACTTTTACTAAATTCTACCATTTTGATGTATTTTCTTCTTCTGAAGCAGTTTTTGGTAGAAAAGTTCTTCAGGCAGCGGTTTCAGTCTGAATCTTCTGCTTATGTTTTTTGTTAAACTTTATTTTGGGTGTGGATTATTTTCAGCAGGAATTGGCTGTCTTTATTTTATCCCTCCCTCTCTAGTGACTCTTGTGTGGAAAGATCCACATCTTGGGTAGTCATTATCCCATACGTCACTAGCTCATGGACTCTTGTTAATTACATGAAAGAAAACATAATTTATGTAAGAACTTACCTGATAAATTCATTTCTTTCATATTAACAAGAGTCCATGAGGCCCACCCTTTTTTGTGGTGGTTATGATTTTTTTGTATAAAGCACAATTATTCCAATTCCTTATTTTATATGCTTCGCACTTTTTTTCTTATCACCCCACTTCTTGGCTATTCGTTAAACTGATTTGTGGGTGTGGTGAGGGGTGTATTTATAGGCATTTTAAGGTTTGGGAAACTTTGCCCCTCCTGGTAGGAATGTATATCCCATACGTCACTAGCTCATGGACTCTTGTTAATATGAAAGAAATGAATTTATCAGGTAAGTTCTTACATAAATTATGTTTTTGAGCAGCATGGCATGCAGTCGCATGTGTGAGGAGCTCTGATACATAGAAAAGACTTTCTGAAGGCGTCATTTGGTATCGTATTCCCCTTTCGGCTTGGTTGGGTCTCAGCAAAGCAGATACCAGGGACTGTAAAGGGGTTAAAGTTAAAAACGGCTCCGGTTCCGTTATTTTAAGGGTTAAAGCTTCCAAATTTGGTGTGCAATACTTTCAAGGCTTTAAGACACTGTGGTGAAATTTTGGTGAATTTTGAACAATTCCTTCATACTTTTTCGCAATTGCAGTAATAAAGTGTGTTCAGTTTAAAATTTAAAGTGACAGTAACGGTTTTATTTTAAAACGTTTTTTGTACTTTGTTATCAAGTTTATGCCTGTTTAACATGTCTGAACTACCAGATAGACTGTGTTCTGAATGTGGGGAAGCCAAGGTTCCTTCTCATTTAAATAAATTTACCACAAAATATGGAAAAAATATATCTGTTGGTGTGAATCTAAAGGATTCCCTTGGGACAAGGTAAAGATTCCTAAGATTCTATCCTTTCTTCAAGAAGGATTGGAGAAAGGATTATCTGCAAGTTCCTTGAAGGGACAGATTTCTGCCTTGTCTGTGTTACTTCACAAAAAACTGGCAGCTGTGCCAGATGTTCAAGCCTTTGTTCAGGCTCTGGTTAGAATCAAGCCTGTTTACAAACCTTTGACTCCTCCTTGGAGTCTCAACTTAGTTCTTTCAGTTCTTCAGGGGGTTCCGTTTGAACCCTTACATTCCGTTGATATTAAGTTATTATCTTGGAAAGTTTTGTTTTTGGTTGCAATTTGTTCTGCTAGAAGAGTTTCAGAATTATCTGCTCTGCAGTGTTCTCCTTATCTGGTGTTCCATGCAGATAAGGTGGTTTTACGTACTAAACCTGGTTTTCTTCCAAAAGTTGTTTCTAACAAAAACATTAACCAGGAGATAGTCGTGCCTTCTTTGTGTCCGAAACCAGTTTCGAAGAAGGAACGTTTGTTGCACAATTTGGATGTTGTTCGCGCTCTAAAATTCTATTTAGATGCTACAAAGGATTTTAGACAAACA
Source organism: Bombina bombina (assembly GCF_027579735.1). Lineage (NCBI taxonomy): Eukaryota > Metazoa > Chordata > Amphibia > Anura > Bombinatoridae > Bombina > Bombina bombina. The sequence goes on along the minus strand of NC_069502.1, from coordinate 383,248,221 downwards.
TCTTCCTTGTTTGTTGTTTATTCTGGTAAAAGGAGAGGTCAAAAAGCAACTTCTACTTCTCTCTCTTTTTGGATTAAAAGCATCATCAGATTGGCTTACGAGACTGCCAGACGGCAGCCTCCTGAAAGAATCACAGCTCATTCCACTAGGGCTGTGGCTTCCACATGGGCCTTCAAGAACGAGGCTTCTGTTGATCAGATATGTAGGGCATCGACTTGGTCTTCACTGCACACTTTTACCAAATTTTACAAGTTTGATACTTTTGCTTCTTCTGAGGCTATTTTTGGGAGAAAGGTTTTGCAAGCCGTGGTGCCTTCCATTTAGGTGACCTGATTTGCTCCCTCCCTTCATCCGTGTCCTAAAGCTTTGGTATTGGTTCCCACAAGTAAGGATGACGCCGTGGACCGGACACACCTATGTTGGAGAAAACAGAATTTATGTTTACCTGATAAATTACTTTCTCCAACGGTGTGTCCGGTCCACGGCCCGCCCTGGTTTTTTAATCAGGTCTGATAATTTATTTTCTTTAACTACAGTCACCACGGTATCATATGGTTTCTCCTATGCAAATATTCCTCCTTAACGTCGGTCGAATGACTGGGGTAGGCGGAGCCTAGGAGGGATCATGTGACCAGCTTTGCTGGGCTCTTTGCCATTTCCTGTTGGGGAAGAGAATATCCCACAAGTAAGGATGACGCCGTGGACCGGACACACCGTTGGAGAAAGTAATTTATCAGGTAAACATAAATTCTGTTACCTTCTACAACCCATTTCGTGCATTGTTCCTGTCACTACAGCAGCGTGGTTCTGGTTCAAGGAACTAGAAAACTCGCTTAGTAGAGAGACTCCATATGAGGAGGTTATGGACAGAGTTCACGCACTTAAGTTGGCTAACTCTTATTTTAGATGCCGCTTTGCAATTAGCTAGATTAGCTGCGAAAAATTCAGGGTTTGCAATCGTGGCGCGCAGAGCGCTTTGGCTAAAGTCTTGGTCAGCGGATGTGTCATCCAAGACAAAATTGCTTAACATCCCTTTCAAAGGTAAAACTCTATTTGGACCAGAATTGAAAGAGATTATTTCAGACATCACGCCCTTCCACAAGATAGGCCTTTCAAGGCCAAGAATAAGTCTAATTGTCGTTCCTTTCGCAATTTCAGGAACGGACCGGCCTCTAATTCTGCATCTTCTAAGCAAGAGGGTAATGCCTCACAACCCAAACCAGCCTGGAAACCGATGCAAGGCTGGAACAAGGGTAAGCAGGCCAAGAAGCCTGCTGCTGCTAACAAAACAGCATGAAGGAGTAGCCCCCGATCCGGGACCGGATCTAGTAGGGGGCAGACTCTCTCTCTTTGCTCAGGCTTGGGCAAGAGATGTTCAGGATCCCTGGGCGCTAGAAATAGTTTCTCAGGGTTATCTCCTGGAATTCAGGGAACTACCCCCAAGGGGAAGGTTCCACATATCTCACTTATCCTCAAACCAAATAAAGAGACAGGCGTTCTTACATTGTGTAGAAGACCTGTTAAAGATGGGAGTGATACACCCAGTTCCAATAAAGGAACAGGGAATGGGATTTTATTCCAATCTGTTCGTAGTTCCCAAAAAAGAGGGAACTTTCAGACCAATTTTGGATTTGAAGATCCTAAACAAATTTCTCAGGGTACCATCGTTCAAGATGGAAACCATTCGAACGATTCTACCCACTATCCAGGAAGGTCAATTTATGACTACCGTGGATCTAAAGGATGCGTACCTACATATTCCTATCCACAAAGAACATCATCAGTTCCTAAGGTTTGCCTTTCTGGACAAACATTACCAGTTTGTGGCCCTCCCATTCGGGTTAGCCACTGCTCCAAGGATTTTCACAAAGGTACTAGGTTCCCTTCTAGCGGTTCTAAGACCGAGGGGAATTGCAGTAGTACCTTACTTGGACGACATTCTAATACAAGCGTCGTCCCTATCAAAGGCAAAGGCTCATACAGACATTGTTCTGGCCTTTCTCAGATCACACGGATGGAAGGTGAACATAGAAAAGAGTTCTCTGTCTCCGTCAACAAGAGTTCCCTTCTTGGGAACAATAATTCCTTAGAAATGAGGATTGTTCTGACAGAGGTCAGAAAGTCAAAACTTCTAAGCACTTGTCAAGTTCTTCATTCTGTTCCACGTCCTTCCATAGCGCAGTGCATGGAAGTAGTAGGGTTGATGGTTGCAGCAATGGACATAGTTCCTTTTGCACAAATTCATCTAAGACCATTACAACTGTGCATGCTCAAACAGTGGAATGGGGACTATACAGACTTGTCTCCAATGATTCAAGTAGATCAGAAGACCAGAGATTCACTCCGTTGGTGGCTGACCCTGGACCATCTGTCCCAGGGAATGAGCTTCCGTAGACCAGAGTGGGTCATTGTCACGACCGACGCCAGTCTAGTGGGCTGGGGCGCGGTCTGGGAATCCCTGAAAGCTCAGGGTCTATGGTCTCGGGAAGAGTCTCTTCTCCCGATAAACATTCTGGAACTGAGAGCGATATTCAATGCTCTCAGGGCTTGGCCTCAACTAGCAAAGGCCAGATTCATAAGGTTCCAATCAGACAACATGACGACCGTTGCGTATATCAATCATCAGGGGGGAACAAGGAGTTCCCTGGCGATGAAAGAAGTGACCAAAATAATTCAATGGGCGGAGGATCACTCCTGCCACCTGTCTGCGATCCACATCCCAGGTGTGGAAAACTGGGAGGCGGATTTTCTGAGTCGTCAGACATTCCATCCGGGGGAGTGGGAACTCCATCCGGAGATCTTTGCCCAAATAACTCAATTATGGGGCATTCCAGACATGGATCTGATGGCGTCTCGTCAGAACTTCAAGGTTCCTTGCTACGGGTCCAGATCCAGGGATCCCAAGGCGACTCTAGTAGATGCACTAGTAGCACCTTGGACCTTCAACCTAGCTTATGTATTTCCACCGTTTCCTCTCATTCCCAGGCTGGTAGCCAGGATCAATCAGGAGAGGGCCTCGGTGATATTGATAGCTCCTGCGTGGCCACGCAGGACTTGGTATGCAGACCTGGTGAATATGTCATCGGTTCCACCATGGAAGCTACCTTTGAGACAGGACCTTCTTGTTCAGGGTCCATTCGAACATCCAAATCTGGTCTCCCTCCAGCTGACGGCTTGGAGATTGAACGCTTGATTCTATCGAAGCGTGGGTTTTCAGATTCTGTGATAGATACTCTGGTTCAGGCCAGGAAACCGGTAACTAGAAAGATTTACCATAAAATATGGAAAAGATATATCTGTTGGTGTGAATCCAAAGGATTCCCATGGAATAAGATAACAATTCCTAAGATTCTCTCCTTTCTACAAGAAGGTTTGGAGAAAGGATTATCTGCAAGTTCTCTAAAGGGACAGATCTTCAAGCATTTGTTCAGGCTCTGGTTAGGATCAAGCCTGTTTACAGACCTTTGACTCCTCCCTGGAGTCTAAATCTAGTTCTTTCAGTTCTTCAAGGGGTTCCGTTTGAACCTTTACATTCCATAGATATGAAGTTACTATCTTGGAAAGTTTTGTTTTTGGTTGCAATTTCTCTGCTAGAAGAGTTTCAGAGTTATCTGCTCTGCAGTGTTCTCCGCCCTATCTGGTGTTCCATGCAGATAAGGTGGTTTTGCGTACTAAGCCTGGTTTTCTTCCAAAGGTTGTTTCTAACAAAAATATTAACCAGGAGATAGTTGTACCTTCTTTATGTCCGAATCCAGTTTCAAAGAAGGAACGTTTGTTACACAATTTGGACGTAGTCCGTGCTCTAAAATTCTATTTAGAGGCTACAAAAGATTTCAGACAAACATCTTCTTTGTTTGTTGTTTATTCTGGTAAAAGGAGAGGTCAAAAAGCGACTTCTACCTCTTTCCTTTTGGCTTAAAAGCATCATCCGATTGGCTTATGAGACTGCCGGACGGCAGCCTCCTGAAAGAATCACAGCTCACTCCACTAGGGCTGTGGCTTCCACATGGGCCTTCAAGAACGAGGCTTCTGTTGACCAGATATGTAAGGCAGCGACTTGGTCTTCACTGCACACTTTTGCCAAATTTTACAAATTTGATACTTTTGCTTCTTCGGAGGCTATTTTTGGGAGAAAGGTTTTGCAAGCCGTGGTGCCTTCCGTTTAGGTAACCTGATTTGCTCCCTCCCTTCATCCGTGTCCTAAAGCTTTGGTATTGGTTCCCACAAGTAAGGATGACGCCGTGGACCGGACACACCAATGTTGGAGAAAACAGAATTTATGCTTACCTGATAAATTACTTTCTCCAACGGTGTGTCCGGTCCACGGCCCGCCCTGGTTTTTTAATCAGGTCTGATTAATTATTTTCTCTAACTACAGACACCACGGTACCATATTGTTTCTCCTATATATTTCCTCCTGTCCGTCGGTCGAATGACTGGGGTGGGCGGAGCCTAGGAGGGACTATATGGCCAGCTTTGCTGGGACTCTTTGCCATTTCCTGTTGGGGAAGAGATATCCCACAAGTTAGGATGACGCCGTGGACCGGACACACCGTTGGAGAAAGTAATTTATCAGGTAAGCATAAATTCTGTTTTTCTATTTGTTGAAAGCAAACACTTTATGGTTTACTTTTTGACAAAGCAAGAGAGAAAAAAAAACTCCTTTTTTAAATTATTTTATGTAGCAACATGAACAATTATTCCAACATTGTTCCTTAAAAGCAAATATATAGCGTACACCTGCAGACGGGCAGTCTTTTTGTCATCACTTTTTTAACATATATTTTTCTAAATAAGTAGTACAGGAATTTAAAAAAAAAAAAAACATCATTAAGTATGCATAAAATAATACAAATAATAAAACCTCTTCCTATAAAATAATCAATTAGTTTGAAAGCTGCGCAAAATTTATTTTTAATGAAGGGTAGGCACACCTGAACAAAAGGTTGTTTTTTTTTTGTTTGTTTTTTTATTTTTTATTATTTTGTCATTCACATAGTATGAGGGAGTAGCAATGCATTACTTGGTAGCTAGTCAGGTGAGCCAATTACAAGTGGCAAATGTGTGCAGCCGCCAATCAACAACTAGCTGACAGTAATACTTGGCTGCTCCTTAGCCTTTCTATTTATGCTCAAGTATACCAAGTTTTATTTTATTCATTTAAGTTGTATTTATTTCTTTATTTTGAAATAGCTACTTTTTTACCTTTCGATGCTAAAGATTTTATTCAAATGGCTGGAGCAGTCCATGATCTAATGCATTAGTCTTGGACGTGGATAGCATGCTTGGCCTATGTTTGAAGGTACCAACTCTTAAAATGTGTTTATTTTTTTTTCTGGTGCCATTTTTCGGGGTTTGTTACTGAATCCCTGTATCTCGCTATACCCTATTAACACTTACAAACTGGAGAGAAAATACAGAGCCTGAGACACAACCTTTTAGAGACGTCTTCTCTTCCTACCCAATGTGTCTTTATTTTGTCCTCGGAACAGTAAAGATCAAGAACTTTAGACTGAAACTGTTCCATAGCCACACAACAGTTCTCATTTTTGCCTTTATTAAAATTAGGATACAATTTGTGGCTTCTGTTCACAAGTTTTTTTTTTCTAGCTATTAGGATTGTTTCCATCCTTGATTTTGTTGAAAGTCTTAGTATTATTTAAATCTCTGGAAGACTAACTTGTACTTCATAATGAGCTAAGCATAAATATGTTTACATTAAAAAAGGGACAGTAAAGTCAGAATTAAACTTTCATGATTCAGATAAAGCATGCAATTTTAAACAACTGTCTGTTCTTCAGTCTCACTCTACAGGCCTGAGTTCTCAGGCTACTTAGGTTCCTCAGACACAGCTTGAAGGTTCTAGAAGTCAGCCTACTGTGGTATGCTCCCCAAAAATTTTTCTCAAATGGATGTCTCAAATAAAATTGTCCTTGTGTCTCTGATTTTTTTCCTCTTTCTGCCAGATTTCTCACCCCAACTTCAGTCCGCTGTGTCGGCTGCTCTTGGTGCGTGACCAGCTTCTTGCAAAATAAAGGTTAAACATTACCCTTCTGATATCAGATCCATGGACTCTATTGGGTCCTCCAGTGAAAAACGTGCTCAAGTCTCGAATGAAGAATCGGCATTCTCCAGTTCGGAGGTTGAGCTATCCTCATCTGACTCCTCTATGGATGTTGATATGGAGAATGAGGATTTTACCTTTAGGTTAAAAATGGAACACCTTAGAAAAAAAAAATGGAACACCTTAGGTTCTTCCTACTTCCTTGTCTTCTTGGTTGAGGAATCTTATTCAGAGGGCTTACATAGAGGCAGGTCACCAGCCACCGAGACATACTCATTCCACCTGCTTGGTGCCTACTTCTTGGTCCTTTAGGAATGAGGCTTTGGTAGAACATATTTGCAAGGCTGCTACATGGTCTTCTCTTCATACTTTCACCAAATTTCACGTTTGATGTTTTTGCCTCTGCAGAGGCATCATTTGACAGGACGGTTCTTCAGGCGATGGTGTCTGCTAACTAGTAGCTGCCTTGTTTATTTGTCCCACCCTTCTTATTTGTTGACTACACAGCTTGGGTATAGTTTCCCATTTGTAAGTACAGGCTATGAACTACTGGGAGGGAAGTAGGAGGCATACATGAATGTTCTGGTTGGGGTGTCTTGTTCCTTCTGGTAGCCAGGTGTTGTATTTCCCTTTTGCAAGAATAGGAATTTGTCGACTCTCACTACCAGCAGAGAAAATAATTGATCAGGTAAGAATACATTTCTCTCATGTAATTGGCAAGAGTCCATGAGCTAGTGACGTATGGGATATACAATCCTACCAGGAGGGGCAAAGCTTCCCAAACCTCAAAATGCCTATAAATACACCCCTCACCACACCCACAATTCAGTTTTACAAACTTTGGTGGTGAAGCAAGTTTGTGCTAAGATTTCTATGTTGACATGCGCTTCTCAGCATTTTGAAGCTCGATTCCTCTGAGTACAGCGAATGTCAGAGGGATGTGAAGGGAGTATCACGTATTGAATGCAATGATTTTCCTAATGGAGGTCTATTTCATAGATTCTCTGTTATTGGTCGTAGAAATTCATCTCCTACCTCCCTTTTCAGATTGACGATATACTCTCATATACCATTACCTCTACGGATAACTGTTTCAGTACTGGTTTGGCTATCTGCTATATGTGGATGGGTGTCTTTTGGTAAGTATGTTTTTTATTACTTAAGACACCCCAGCTATGGTTTGGCACTTTATGCTTTTATATAAAGTTCTAAATATATGTATTGTACTTATATTTGCCATGAGTCAGGTTCATGTATTTCCTTGTGCAGACTGTCAGTTTCATATTTGGGGAAAATAAACATATTAAGAAATATTTTTTTTTACGTGGGGCTTTAGTCTTTTTTTCTGATTGACTAAATTTTTCTTACAAATTGCGGTCAGTACTAGGCTCGCGGGTGCGCCAAATGCTAGACTTTATTGCGTCATTCTTGGCGCGAGAATTTTTTTGGCGTGAAAGTACGTCCGTTGACGAAAGTTTGTCATTTCCGGCATTGTAGTTGACGCAGAGTCTTGCACATGGTTGCGTCGTTAGTGACTCGTGTCATTTCCGGATGTTGTTGGCGCCAAAAAACATATTCTCAGTTACGTTGTGCGTCATACTTGGCGCCAAATTTTTCATTTATTTATTACCCCATTGCTATTTGCCTCTTGCCTTTTTCTGTCAGAGGGCTATGCTGTTTGCATTTTTTCCCATTCCTGAAACTGTCATATAAGGAAATTGATCATTTTGCTTTATGTTGTTTTTTCCTTTTACATTTTGCAAGATGTCTCAATCTGATCCTGCCTCAGAAGTATCTGTTGGAAATTTGCTGCCTGACATCGGTTCTACCAAAGCTAAGTGCATTTGTTGTAAGATTGTGGAAATTATATCTCCGAATGTAATTTGTAATAGTTGTCATGATAGACTTTTACATGCAGAGAATGTATCCATCAGTAATATTACATTGCCAGTTGCAGTTCCTTCAACTTCTAATGTACATGATATACCTATGAATTTTTAAGAATTTGTTACTGATTCTATTCAGAAGGCTTTGTCTGCATTTCCGCCTTCTAATAAACGTAAAAGGTCTTTTAAAACTTCTCATAAAGTTGATGAAATTTCAAATGACCGACAACATAATGACTTATCCTCCTCTGATGAGGATCTCTCTGATTCAGAAGATCCTTCCTCAGATACTGACACTGACAAATCTACTTATTTGTTCAAAATAGAGTATATTCGTTCTTTGTCTTGACATTAAGACTAGTAAACGTTTAAATGCTGTTTTTAAACCTCCTGTGGTTACTCCAGAGGTTTTTCCTATTCCTGATGTTATTTCTGATATGATTTCTAAGGAATGGAATAAGCCAGGTACTCCTTTTATTCCTTCTTCAAGGTTTAAAAAATTGTATCCTTTACCAGTAATTTCTATAGAGTTTTGGGAAAAGATCCCCAAAGTTGATGGGGCTATTTCTACTCTTGCTAAACGTACCACTATTCCTATGGAAGATAGTACTTCTTTTAAAGATCCTTTAGATAGGAAACTTGAATCCTATCTAAGTAAAGCCTATTTATATTCAGGTCATCTTCTCAGGCCTGCAATTTCTTTGGCTGATGTTGCGGCTGCATCAACTATTTTGTTGGAGAATTTAGCGCAACAATAATTGGATTCTGACATATCTAGCATTGTTCACTTACTGCAACATGCTAATCATTTTATTTGTGATGCCATTTTTGATATTATCAAAATTGATGTTACATCCATGTCTTTAGCTATTTTAGCTAGAAGAGCTTTATGGCTTAAATCTTGGAATGCTGATATGACATCTAAGTCTAGATTATTATCTCTTTCTTTCCAAGGTAATAATTTATTTGGTTCTCAGTTAGATTCTATTATTTCAACTGTTACTGGAGGAAAGGGTTTTTTTCTGCCTCAGGATAAAAAAACCTAAGGGTAAATCTAAGGCTTCTAACTGATTTCGTTCCTTTCGTCAAAATAAGGAACAAAAATCTAATCCTTCCCCCAAGGAATCTGCTTCCAATTGGAAGCCTTCCTCAAATTGAAATAAATCCAAGCCTTTTAAGAAACCAAAGTCAGCCCCTAAGTCCGCATGAAGGTGCAATTCTCAGAGCTCTTCAGTTTTGGCCTCTGTTGAAGAGAGAACCGTTCATTTGTTTTCAGACAGACAATATCACAACTGTGGCATATGTAAATCATCAGGGTGGGACTCACAGTCCTCAAGCTATGAAAGAAGTATCTCTGATACTTGCTTGGGCAGAATCCAGCTCCTGTCTAATCTCTGCGGTGCATATCCCAGATGTAGACAATTGGGAGGCGGATTATCTCAGCCATCAGACTTTACATCCAGGGGAGTGGTCTCTCCATCCAGATGTGTTTTCTCAGATTGTTCAGATGTGGGGTCTTCCAGAGATAGATCTCATGGCCTCTCATCTAAACAAGAAACTGCCCAGATACCTGTCCAGATCCAGGGATGTTCAGGGGAAGCAGTGGATGCGCTGACACTTCTTTGGTGTTATCATCCTGCTTACATTTTCCCGCCTCTAGTTCTTCTTCCAAGAGTGATCTCCAAAATCATCATGGAACAATCGTTTGTGTTGCTGGTGGCTCCAGCATGGCCACACAGGTTTTGGTATGTGGATCTTGTTCGGATGTCCAGTTGCCAACCTTGGCCACTTCAGTTAAGGCCGGACCTACTGTCTCAAGGTCCATTTTTCCATCAGGATCTCAAATCATTAAATTTTAAGGTATGTAAATTGAACGCTTAGTGCTAAGTCATAGAGGTTTCTCTGACTCAGTGATTAATACTATGTTACAAGCTCGTAAATCTGTCTCTAGAAAGATTTATTATCAAGTTTGGAAGACTTACATTTCATGGTGTTCTTCTCATAAATTTTCTTGGCATTCTTTTAGAATTCCTAGAATTTTACAGTTTCTTCAGGATGGTTTTGGATAAAGGTTTGTCAGCAAGTTCCTTGAAGGGACAAATCTCTGCTCTTTCATTTTTATTTCACAGAAAGATTGCTAAACTTCCTGATATTCACTGTTTTGTACAGGCTTTAGTTTGTATTAAGCCTGTCATTAAATCAATTTCTCCTCCTTGGAGTCTTAATTTGGTTTTGAAGGCGTTACAGGCTCCTCCTTTTGAGCCTATGCATTCTTTGGACATTAAACTACTTTCTTGGAAAGTGTTGTTCCTTTTGGCTATCTCTTCTGCTAGAAGAGTTTCTGAGCTTTCTGCTCTTGTGAATCCCCTTTTCTGATTTTTTATCAGAAAAAGACTTCTTTTCAATTTTTACCTAAGGTTGTGAATTCTAACAACATTAGTAGAGAAATTTTTGTCCCTTCCTTTTGTCCTAATCCTAAGAATTCTTTGGATGTGGTAAGAGCTTTGAAATATTATGTTGAAGCTACTAAAGATTTCAGGAAAGGTCAGAAGGCTTCTGCTATTTCCTTGGCTTCATGGTTAAAGCTTTTGATTCATTCAGCTTATTTGGAGTCGGGTAAGACCCCGCCTCAGAGAATTACGGCTCATTCTTCTAGATCAGTCTCCACTTTGTGGGCTTTTAAGAATGAAGCTTCAGTTGATCAGATTTGCAAAGCAGCAACTTGGTCCTCTTGGCATACATTTACTAAATTCTACCGTTTTGATGTATTTGCTTCTTCAGAAGCAGTTTTTGGTAGAAAAGTTCTTCAGGCAGCTGTTTCAGTTTGATTCTTCTGCTGATGTTTTAAGTTTTCCTTGTCATTATAGAATAAACTTATAATTTGGGTTGTGCATTATTTTTTCAGCGGAAAATGGCTGTTTTTTATTTTATCCCTCCCTCTCTAGTGACTCTTGCGTGGAGTTCCACATCTTGGGTATTGATATCCCATACATCCCAAAGAAAACATAATTTATGTAAGAACTTACCTGATAAATTCATTTCTTTCATATTGGCAAGAGTCCATGAGGCCCACCCTTTTTTTTTTTTTTTGCACAATTATTTCCAAATTTGTTGATGCTTTTTACTTCTTTCTTTATCACCCCGCTACTTGGCTATTCGTTAAACTGAATTGTTGGTGTGGTGAGGGGTGTATTTATAGGCATTTTGAGGTTTGGGAAACTTTGCCCCTCCTGGTAGGATTGTATAGCCCATACGTCACTAGCTCATGGACTCTTGCCAATATGAAAGAAATGAATTTATCAGGTAAGTTCTTACATAAATTATGTTTTTGTTTTTCCTGCCCGCACGTGTGCTCATGGGTGTGCGCATCTGCATTTATTCATTTTGGGAAATAAGAACCTGGCCACCAGGAGGAGGCAAAGACAATCCAGCCAAAGGCTTAAATACTCCTCCCACTTCCCTCATCCCCCAGTCATTCTTTGCCTTTCGTCCCAGGAGGTTAGCAGAGAAGTGTCGAAAGTTTGTTTGTCTCTTATGGAGGGTAGTACTCTTCGACATGGGACAGGAGTTTTAAGTAATCCTATCAGTCTCTCAGTGAGGGCCTGGATGAAATTCCGGAGATGCAGAGACGGTCTTTCTGCGAAACCATCCCGACTCATGTTAACAACGCCACAAGCAATCGGCTTTGTCTAACTTCGCTACCTGCTTTCTTCTCTCAAGTCCATGGCGGAGGCGCTGCTACTATCCGTCACACTTGAAGGGCCGTGTTCCTGTTCCACGGCGTAGATTCTGTTAAATTCATTTCATTTTACTTCATCAGAATGTACTTTAATTCATTGTTTCCTGTAATTTGCTTTCTTGCGGGACCTATAAAAAATATAGGGTCTCACTGAGACTCCTTTGGTGTCTTGGAATCGAAGGTTAATATCTCCTGAGGGGGGATTATTGAACAGGGGGGGAGGTAATCCTGTTTATATGATTCAATCTGCTTATGTGTAGTGTTAACTGGGCTCCTGGCTTGGAACATAAAGGCTTTTTGGAAGTGACGCAACCTTATGGTTGCGCGCACTTTTTTGGACTGTACGGTTCACCTTGTGACTGGGCGTGTTTACGATCTGGTCTTCTATTTCCGCATTCCAGACCGTGTGGCGTCGAAAAAAATTCTGGTCTGCCAGTGTCTGGTTCATAGGAGGTGGTGAGTGCCCCAGCCATTGTGGGTGTCGGGTGCCATTTAAATTTTGTTTTCTTATAGTCCATATTATTATATTCTCTATCCCAGTGATTTGCAACCTTTTTTTGCCGTGGCACACTTTTTTATATTAAAAAAATCCTGCGGCACACCACCATCCCAAAATTTTACAAAATCACACATTGTAGCCTAATACAGGATATATATATATATATATATATATATATATATATATATATATATATAAACAGGAATATCCGTGATATTATATACCATGTATGCTATTATCTGTACAGAGATAATAGCATACAAGGAGATTTGCCTTTTAAACACACCCAGCTGTATTTTGATGCACTGATGGTATTTTTATTTTTGCACAATAAAATACTTGTTTTAATTTTTATACAAGCCTGGTGTTAGTGTGGCATTTCACTTGCAAGTAACCTAAGGGCTGTTTTAGCCTTTCTCCCCCTTCACTCCAGTTTCTTTCTTCTGAAAGTGACCCAGGCAAGGGTCACGGTTGGGACAACAAGAACCATAGGACATCACGACGGGGATTCCCTTGTACAGCCAGCTGGTTTGCTGTGAAAATACCAGCCTGTTCCTATAGGCACAATTGAGTGCCTTCACGTTTGTGAGTATCCTGTAGCTTGTTTCATTTGGATATTGTTGGTCCTTATTGATCTACACATGTGGCGCCTCTGTTTTTGTTGTCATCACAGCTGTCCATTTTATATATATATATATATATATATATATACATACACACACACACACTGTACTGTGCTGTCATGCCATGCCTCCTACAAACTAAACATGACATATAATGATTGCTTGTGAATGAATGTCAATGTCATGGTTGTAAATGATGCCTGATGAGCCTGTCACATACCTCCCAAAATTTGAAAGAGGGACACCCCCTCACTGTTGTCAGTCTACTGTGGCACACCTGAGGATCTCTCACGGCACACTGGTTGAAAAACACTGCTCTATCCAGTTATGAAGGATTCTGATGCTGAGACTTTTCAAATTTCAGATTCTTTGACTTGTGAAGAATGTGAATTGACACATGTCAATCAGTTTTATGTTCTTTATGCCGTATTAGAGCGCCTTGTTCCTCGGGCTCGGGGAATCAAGGGACCGCTGAGCCATCCGCCTTTGGGGGTTCTGTCCTCCACGAGTTGAATTCCCTACTACTCCCCACTACTACACATGCGGGTCGCAGCACATTTTCGCGTTTACATATTTTTGGCGATTATGCGTCTTCAAAGTCCAGATGTTTATTTACGTTTGTGTTCGTGCCCTATTGTCCCGGGTCTCCCGGCCTTGAGTGGGCCTATGCAGTTCCCTGCGGTTGTAGCTGTCCCTGAGTGTTGTGCCTTTCGTTACAGAATAGCGCGCCTTCGTGTTTTACTCAGACACGTTATTTTAGTTATTAGAGGACCCTATCCTTAACGGATACGGGAATCCGCAGTATTCTACTTCGAATGGCTCACCTCATTAGACATGAGGGGATGACGTAATCTCCTGATTATTGGTTTATTGAGATCCTTCCCAGTTTGTTGGCTGATCAGGGTTCCGTTTGGCTGGTCCTACGGGTATGCCTGTTCTTCTTGGGCGTTAACCTACGGGTTGCCTTATATTTTTTCTTTTACCCAGTTACGATGTCTTTAATTTTTGTTTGTTTCCTTCGGGAACTTTCTCTGGGATTAATCCTCACTGTTTGCTTCTGCGGAAGTTTGTTACGGGACACGTTAGTCCTATGTTTGTCTGTGATCTCTACCCCTCTGAGGGAGGATTTAGGCAGCTTGACAGCTATGGCCCTGTCTGCAGGCTGGTCCTGCTCGGGTTCAGTTTTTCTATCTCGTGGCTTGTTCCGACACGTGGCGCCTGTTCTGCCTGGCTGGGCCGGTTGAGGCGCCGAGTGCTCACTTTATTATTTGTTTTTATTTTACAAGTTTCAGCTAAGCATCTAAAGAGCCCGCGAGGCAGGAAGGATGTTTCAGTCCTTATTTAGCCTTCAAGCTGGTTAACTGGGTCAGTGCAGTTCTGCTGCGTCACTCTCTTAATTCCGATTCTCTCGGGACCTAGAGTGTTCTTCCTCACGTGAGAGGATTGGGGGCTTAGTGCCTCTGTACTGCTGTTTAGGGCGGTTTGGCCTTTCTGAGGCTCTGGGAAATTGTCCTTTTAGACTTGTTCAATTTTGAGGACATTGGGGTCTCCTTTGGGCTCTGCTAAGGGTTCCTCTCCGGATCTGGGGATGATCCGCATCCTTTTTTTCATTTGATCCTCTGACTCGTATTGGAGGTGATGTGGAGACTAGCCTTGCTTGAGTGACTTTGTTCTTGAGGTATCCCCTTGCTTTGGACGTCTTTTGGCTGTTTGAACGCCTGTGGGCTCTAGTGTCTTGGTTCAAGATGCCTTGGACTTCAGCAAGTGGTGGTGTCTTCCTTGGGTTGAGACTTGCGAGGTGTTCTTGTTATCCGGGTTATTTTGGATATTGCATAAATATCTCCCTGTGGGTCTGTTTTTTTTATATCAGACGGGATGTTTGAGTTTCTGGGATATTGTTTATTTTTAAACAATTGGTGGGCTCGGACCTGTCATCGCCCTGGTTCGTCCGGTTCCTGAGGCTTTCGCTCAGCGTTTTCCCTTGGGGTTCCCGTTGCCCGGTTGTTACCGGACTTTGCAGATTTTAGGGCGGGTTCGGGGTTCTCCACTTCCAGGGAACTTGGGCTATGACCTTTGGTCTGGCTAGTTGTCCTAGTCACGGTTGCCCAGGTTTTCTGAGTACCGATGCTCATGGGGCTTGCCTTACGCTTCTTGAACGTTTTCCCTTGGACTGTTTGCTGAAGTAACCTGATGGCTTTGCAGTTCTGCAGGCGAAGGGTTTGCAGGGTATCCGCTGCAGCTATTGCACCTTGTCGGTGTGCTAGCAGGCTATTTTCTAAGGGCATTCCTTTCAAGTTTATCTGCGTTGAAGATTGATCTCTTGTTCAGCTTGTGTCTTGTGGGCAGGTGCTCTGTATTTAATGGCCCTTTTTTCTTAGGGGGGCTTGTTCTCCTCCTTACGGAGGTGTGGTCCTTGTCTTAGGGCTTCTCCTGCATTCAGGAGGTGTAACAGAGGATTTAACCTATGTTGAAGGGAGACATGATCTCTGGGTTGTTCTGTTCTATCTGTAGTCTTGCTGGCTCTGTGTTGAGGACATTCTTCCGCTCTTTTGGGAGCTGGTGTTTGGGTTCTTTTGTTCCCCTGTTTTTAGACCTGCCAACGCTTGGGCTGGCCCGGCTGGGAGTAGGTTCTGAGATTGTTGTTCATCTTTGGGGGTGCAGTGGGTCTTGTTGAAGTTCTGTGCTTCTCCCTTTTTTGAGACCTATGTGTCGGTCTGGCGGCTTGGATTGCCTGGAGTGTGCTGACCTTTCGTTTTCCCTTTGGTTCTCCTTGCCTTATTCCTTTGGGAGTTTTAGGCTGGTGTTCCCTTCGCTAGTGAAGGGGGTGTGGTTGGGGACCAACTGCTGGGCGATGGTGTCTCCTGAAGGACTGTTGGTTTTGCGGTCTCTAGCTAGGCTTCCGGGCTATCTGCAGGTCAGTGTCCTTGGGGCCTTTTTTCTTTTCAATGTTTCTCGGCTTTGGACGAAGCGGGGTTTTGTTGGGTAGTTATTTCAGGCCTGGTGCCTTAAGAATGGGTCCACCTTTTGTACCCTCCCTTCTTGGCATTCAGTGTCCTCTATAGCTTGGGTATTGTTTTCCCAAAAGTAATGAATGCAGCTGTGGACTCATTCCATTTATGAAGAAAAACTTAAATTATGCTTCCCTGATAATTTTATTTTCTTCAGATGGAAAGAGTCCACAGCTCCCCACCCGTATTTTTTTTTTTTTAATTTCAATTTTTTTTATTGAGGTTCCTTGCAAGGCAAACAAACAGTAGTTGGCAATACATCATATGAAAACACAAGTTGTAACAGAATAGGTTATGAAAACAAGTCAGTTAAGAGCACTGTATAACTAAATGACAGACTGCAGTTTCAATATAAACAATATGTGCCACTTAGACTATGTACCCACTGAACATGCTA
Organism: Bombina bombina; assembly: GCF_027579735.1. Lineage (NCBI taxonomy): Eukaryota > Metazoa > Chordata > Amphibia > Anura > Bombinatoridae > Bombina > Bombina bombina. Next base: position 383,232,005 of record NC_069502.1, on the reverse strand, counting down.
AGCGGCCACTCTTGGACCACATTAAGTTGCGGGAGCATAGTATGTAGCAGGTAACCATGGATGTGCAGGGGCCACTTTTGGACCCCAAATGAAGGACCTCTTTTTTACTTTTAAAGAAAAGAAAACAAACAAAAAAAAGAAAACTAACAAACAAAAATGCATTGTTCTAAAAAGGGATTTAGATGCTAGGTTGGGAGATATCAATGCATGGGCTGCAGCCAGACACAGCTTCATTATATCTTACTCTTCATACATGATGGACATTTACTAGGGGAAAGTTAGTATGGCAACATAGGTGGATATACGCAATACAGCTATAACACCTAGCTCTCTAAAGCTTGGCAGTATGGGGCAGCAGGTTACAAATATTAAGGGCAATAAATAGCACTTTCAGATAATTGAGCCATCTCAACATTGACAAGACAAAGCATAAGGGACAAGCTGTAAAACCTTTTGCTTCACTACATGCTTAATATAAAATAAGTATATGATTCCTTGTAAGTAATAACTAAAAGCATCTAGGTAAAGAGCTGCATTCCTCGTGTGGTAACAAGCTTGTCTCCTTCCCAGTAGCTCCGGCCACAAGGTCCAGAGACATAAACCTATACTCCTCAAAAGATGCATCAATTAATCATATCTAGTATAAAATTAGAGGAATCTAAACTTGTCATCCTAACTAAGTAATGGCATCTTAATAAGCAGTGGTAGTAACAGATTGCTCTAAGGTTCTTCAGTAGGTTGTTTAAACCAGCACATAAGTGCTATTTTCTCCACCCCACTAAATAGCCAACAATCAGAAGACAGCCCACCACCAAACAATATACAATAAAAAATACCATATATAGATTACAAAAACTTTAACCAACAAGCTAACATTTAAATCCTAAAGAGAAGAGCAACAAGTTCTCAAAGCAATGCAAGTTTAGCTGCTGTGTGACTTATTTTAAATCCTAAGTTCCTTTATCCCCATGTCTTAGTTGCCGGAAAATGTGGACTATGGAGGGGATCAGGCAGTCTTGTGGTGCACCTTTTATGTAAAGGGCCCAGTACAGTGAGAGTCTCAACAGGGCAATAAAGTTCAGGGTGCTAGTATTACTCGAGAAATATAGATATTCAGTGGGTAGCCCCATAGGCACCGGTAAAAAACTGCAGTTATATGGGCTTCTGGGTGAATCGGCATTCTCAAAAGGTGAGTGTCCTATAGTCTTAGCTTCCAGGGGGCCCCCCTAAGCCCCACGGAGCCGCAACACCAGAACCGTGTTCTGCTATCTGCCGAGATTCACCTACTGTAGTATACAGACCCGGTGGTGCTAGGAGCGCAAATGCTGTCCCCTCACAGGCAGCAGCTTGCGACTCTGTACCTGCTGCATTGAGCTTGTGATCCTCAGGCAAAATGGCGATGTCAACGCGCCTTTCCTCTTGCTGTTTGGGCTCGCCTGTGAGTAAGAGAGTCTAAGCGGGATAGCATGATGTCAGGGCGTCCTGCGGTGCATTAGCTATAAGGCGCAAGCAAAGCTCTTCAATCCTGCGCCAATGCACATTGTCGAATATGTCCTGGAAGTCAGCCTCCTCTCCGTCGGCCATTTTAAAGACAGGAAATCGTGGCACAGATATGTATAGTAAGAGTCGGTAGTGTCAGGGTAAGTCCTGGTTGTGTGATCTTTCCAGTTTAGTTGGCAGTGGAGCACAGGTCTTAATTACTATTTAGCTGTGTCTAGCTGCAACCAGGTAACCCTCGATCTCTCGAGGGGGTGACGCTGCTTACATATGAGCCGCCGCTCTAAGCTTCTTGTCCAATTCCGGCTCCAACTTCAAAAATACAGACCAGCCTTCTTGAATATATAGTGCTGCTCCAGGTAGTTAGAGAATATAAGATTGTCCTGTAGAATGTCCCAAATAATCAACGGCTTATTAAGAACTCAGAAGGAGCTTAGGAAAGATGCGACCAACTCTGATCGCAGTGTTGGACACGCCCCCCCCCCCACCCGTATTTTTTAAGTTGCTCGTCTGTGTTTTTATTCTTCTGGCACCTTTTCACCCTGATATTTATTCTACTGTTTCCTTGTTCCTCTGCAGAATGACTGGGGGATGAGGGAAGTGGTAGGAGTATTTAAGACTTTGGCTGGGGTGTCTTTGCCTGCTCCTGGTGGCCAGGTTCGTATTTCCCACTAGTAATTAATGCAGCTGTGGACTCTTTCCAGCTGAAGAAAATAAAAATATTTAAGTTTTTTGTTTATTGCTGTGATCCCAGGAGGTTTTTTTTTCTCATTCCGTAAGAGCTAATTTGATGTGGTTATTGTTTGTGTTTGTTCACACAGAGGGGGGTGTCTGCTTTTTTTTGCTATAGAACCACTTATGGGTGTTCCAGCTATCCTTTTCAACAGTGCTAAACTGGGAGCTTCTAAGTAAGTTTTTAAATGGTTTTATTCTGTATTTTTAGCTCAGTATCTGTGCATATTATTCTTTATAGTTGTCTATTAATTGCAGTTAAATGAAAATTGGTGTATAATGTCCCTTTTAAAGGAGGTTTTGCTTATGTTAGAAATTAAGGATGTTTCTGAAGAGGGGTCTATCAGTCGTTTAGATTCATATTATAAACCTACTATTATTTTGAAGTTTTTCCAGTGGCTGGAATTATTTCTAAAGAATGGTCTAAATCTGGTAGTTCAATAATCCTTCTGCAAGATTTATAAAGATGTATCTTCTTCCAGCTTCTAATATTGAGCTTTGGGAACCTAATGTGGATGGTGTCATTTCTACTTTTGGCGTACTTCTATCACTCTGGAGTATAGCACTTCTTTTAAAGACCCTTTGGATATGAAGCTAGAATTATTTAATAAAATTGCCCTTTTGCAGGTAGTTTATCTATTCAGACCAGCTATTGCTGATGTTTCTGCTGCTGCTTCCATTTGGTTGGTTACTCTTTCTGATCAGATTTCTGAGGATTCTGACTGAAGATATTCTTAACCATTTAAATTTGCTTAAACATGCTAATTCCTTTATTGGAGATACTATTTGGGATGTCATTAGGATTAATGCTAGAGGTCAAGGAATACCTGTTTCCTTACCTGAATAATATATTGGTACTAGCTTCATCTCAGGAAAGTCTTGTTTCTTTGGGCTATTACCACTGCTAGAAACATTTCTGAACTCTCTGCTCTTTTTTTGATTCTCCTTATTTGATTTTTTTCATCAAGATAAGGCAATCTTAATAAGCAAATTTGATTTCTTCTATAAAGGTGAGACGGGTCCACGGATTCATCCTTTACTTGTGGGATATTATCCTCCTGCTAACAGGAAGTGGCAAAGAGCACCACATCAGAGCTGTCTATATAGCTCCTCCCTTAGCTCCAGCCCCCAGTCATTCTCTTTGCCTACTTTAAGTACTAGGAAGGGTAAAGTGAAAGAGGTGATAAAATATTAGTTTTTTAATTTCTTCAAGCAAGAGTTTATTTTAAATGATACCGGTGTGCACTATTTACTCTCAGGCAGCAGATGGATGAAGACTGCTGCCTGGAGGATGATGATCTTAGCATTTGTAACTAATTGCTGTTCCCACAGAGGCTGAGGAGTACAGGAAACTTCAGTGTGAGGAACGTTTTCATGCTATGCAGCAGTGAGGTATGTTCAGTCATGTTTATCTGGAGAAACTGTGTATTTCAGAAAGGCTGACATTATACCCAGGAGGGTAAGGGTAAGCAGTAATCCTAGAGCTAATAAGAAGGGCATTACTAAGCTTGCATAAAGGGCCAATTACATATATGGTTGACACTGACTTGTAAATGTTTGTGGTCAAACGTTTTTATGATCTGGGAGTGCTTTAACGTTTTGTGACAATAACGTTTTGGGCATCTTTATTGCGGGCACACATGGCTTAATTTCTGGGTCTCAGAACCCACATGGCTAGTTATAACCGCTCTGGTGCGGTTCTTTGAGGCTGGAGACATTGAGTGAGATGGGCGGGGCCTATTTTCGCGCCTCAGATGCGCAGTTAGTTTCTCGCAGCAAGCTCTAACTCCTGAGGGCCCTGGTGGATGTTTTGGGCCAAATCAAAGCTTTAACCCCAGATTTACTATCCCTGAGGGCAGGTAGGGCCATAGCAAGGCTGTGGCAAGGTGCTGAGGGTGTTTCTCTTGTAAGATGTATCGAGTCCACGGATTCATCCTTACTTGTGGGATATTCTCCTCCCCTACAGGAAGTGGCAAAGAGAGCACCCACAGCAGAGCTGTCTATATACCTCCCCGCTTAGCTCCACCCCCCAGTCATTCTCTTTGCCTACTCTAAGTAACTAGGAAGTGCAGAGCGAGTGTGGTGACAAAAATGTTAGTTTTTTATTTCTCAAGCAAAAGTTTGTTATTTTAAATGGTGCCGGTGTGTACTATTTACTCTCTGGCAGAAAAGGGATGAAGATTTCTGCAAGGAGGATTATGATCTTAGCACTTTGTAACTAAGATCCACTGCTGTTCTCACAAGGGCTGAAGAGTACAGGAAAACTTCAGTTGGGGGAACGGTTTGCAGGCTAAACTGCATTAAGGTATGTTCAGTCTGTTTTTCTAGACAGACTGTGTTTATTCTAGAAAAGGCTGGCAATATCCCCATGGGGAAAGGGTAAGCTGTATTCAGACACTTGGATAGGAATTTCAGCTTGCTTGAAGGGCTCATTTGTTACTGGTGACACTGTTAGGAAAAAACGTTTTTGTTTGTTCAGTAAATGATGCAATTATAACGTTTTTTGAAGGGACTAAAGGGGTCATTGCGGCTTGTGTTAGGGTTTTATAACCCACATGGTCAATTAAGAGACACTCGGGTGTTTTTCTAATAGGCATCAAAACATCGAGTGAGGTGGGGGGGGGCCTATGTTCACGCCTCAGTTGCGCAGTTTCTTTTCCCTAAAGACATCCAACTGCTTCTCTAGAGGTTCCTGCTGTGTTTGAGGGCTGTAAAGGAGGTTTTTTTCCCCACAAATCGTTCTGAAGGGCAGGTAGGCGCCACAGCAGAGCTGGGGCAGGGTGCTGGAAGTCTTTTTTACCGGTTTTGACGTTTTTTCAATCCGGTTTTGCCATTAAGGGGTTAATTGTTTATTTGCATAACTGTGCAAAGTTACTAAGGCTATAAGATACTACTGTAAAAAAAATTGTTAAGTTTACTGCTTTTTTACACTGTTTTGCAGAACTTGTGCAGCTTTTTTTCTCTTAAAGGCACAGTACCGTTATATTTCTAAGTGTTATTTACTTTGATTACAGTGTTTTCCAAGCTTGCTTGTTACATTACTAGCCTGTTTAACATGTCTGACACCAAGTAAAATCCTTGTTCAATATGTTTGGAAGCCATTGTGGAACCCCCTCTTAGAATGTGTCCCAATTGTACTGATATGTCTATAAATTATAAAGAACATATATTAGCACTTAAAGATAAGGCAATAGATGATTCTCAGTCAGGAGTAAATGAGGGTTCGCCATCTAGCTCTCCCCAAGTGTCACAACCAGTAACGCCCGCACAAGTGACGCCAAGTGCGTCGCATTCATTTACTTTACAAGACATGGCCACAGTTATGAATACAACCCTCACTGAGGTTTTATCCAAACTGCCTGGTTTACAAGGAAAGCGAGACAGCTCTTTGTTAAGGAAAAATGCTGAGCCGTCTCACGCTTTAGTAGCCGTATCTGATATGCCCTCACAATGCTCTGAAGGGGCGAGGGATTTGTTATCTGAGGGAGAAATTTCTGATTCAGGAAAAACGCTTCCTCAGACAGATTCTGATATGACGGCCTTTAAATTTAAGCTTGAACACCTCCGCTTATTGCTTAGGGAGGTATTAGCAACTCTAAATGATTGTGACTATATAGTGGTCCAAGAGAAATTGTATAAAATGGATAGATACTTAGAGGTTCCTGTTTACACTGATGTTTTTTCAGTCCCTAAGAGGATTGTGAATATTATTGCTAAGTATTGGGATAGACCAGGTATTCCGTTCACTTCCCCTCCTGTTTTTAAGAAAATGTGTTCCATATCTGACACCATAAGGGACTCATGGCAGACAGTTCCTAAGGTGGAGGGAACTTTTTCTACTCTACTTGTGCTTTCAAAGATCCTATGGATAAAAAATGAGAGGATCTCCTTAAGAAAATTTTTGTTCATCAAGGTTTTTCTCTCCAACCTATTGCATGCATTGTTCCTGTAACAACTGCAGCTGCTTTCTGGTTTGAGGCTCTAGAAGAGGCTCCTCAAATGGAGACTCCATTAGAGGAAATTATGGACAGAATTAAGGCCCTTAAGTTGGCTAATTCTTTTATTACAGATGCCGCTTTTCAACTTGCTAAATTAGCGGCAAATAATTCAGGTTTTGCCATTTTAGCACGCAGGGCATTATGGCTTAAGTCCTGGTCTGCTGATGTGTCATCTAAGTCTAAACTTTTGAACATTCCTTTCAAAGGTAAGACCCTATCTGGGCCTGAACTGAAAGAGATTATTTCAGACATCACTGGAGGGAAAGGTCATGCCCTCCCTCAGGATAGATCAAATAAGATGAGGACCAAACAAAATAATTTTCGTTCCTTTCGGAACTTTAAGAGTGGTCCCGCTTCAGCTTCCTCTGCTACAAAGCAAAAGGGGAATTTCTTTCATTTAATTGGCAAGAGTCCATGAGCTAGTGACGTATGGGATATACATTCCTACCAGGAGGGGCAAAGTTTCCCAAACCTCAAAATGCCTATAAATACACCCCTCACCACACCCACAACTCTGTTTTACAAACTTTGCCTCCCATGGAGGTGGTGAAGTAAGTTTGTGCTACATTTCTACATTGATATGCGCTTCACAGCAGGCTGAAGCCCGGTTTTCCTCTCAGAGTGCAGTGAATGTCAGAGGGATGTGAAGAGAGTATTGCCTATTTGAATACCATGGTCTTCCTCTAGGGGATCTATTTCATAGGTTCTCTGTTATCGGTCGTAGAGATTTCTTCTCGTACCTCCCTTTTCAGATCAATGATATACTCTTATATACCATTACCTCTACTGATTCTCGTTTCAGTACTGGTTTGGCTATCTACTATATGAATATGAGTGTCTTAGGGTAAGAAAGTCTTATTTTATTCATGACACTCTAAGCTGTGGTTGGGCACTTTATATGTAAAGTTCTAAATATATGTTTTAAACTTATATTTGCCATGATTCAGGATAATCAGTGTTCCTTCTTTCAGACTGTCAGTTTCATTTTTTGGGAAAATGCATATAAATAAATATTTTTCTTACCTTATAATTTTCAATTGACTTTTTTCTAAATTGCGGGTGCAGAAAATGCTACAATTTATTGCGTCATTTTTGGCGCAAGAATATCGTCATTTCAAGCGTCATGTGGTTGCGTCATTTTTGACGCATGTTTGTTGCAGACGTTTCTTTCATGTAATTAGCAAGAGTCCATGAGCTAGTGACGTATGGGATATACATTCCTACCAGGAGGGGCAAAGTTTCCCAAACCTCAAAATGCCTATAAATACACCCCTCACCACACCCACAGATCAGTTTTACAAACTTTGCCTCCTATGGAGGTGGTGAAGTAAGTTAGACAAGCATTACCAGTTTGTGGCTCTGCCGTTTGGCCTAGCAACAGCTCCAAGAATTTTTACAAAGGTTCTCGGTGCCCTTCTGTTTGTAATCAGAGAACAGGGTATTGTGGTATTTCCTTATTTGGACGATATCTTGGTACTTGCTCAGTCTTCACATTTAGCAGAATCTCATACGAATCGACTTGTGTTGTTTCTTCAAGATCATGGTTGGAGGATCAATTTACCGAAAAGTTCATTGATTCCTCAGACAAGGGTAATCTTTTTAGGTTTCCAGATAGATTCAGTGTCCATGACTCTGTCTCTGACAGACAAGAGACGTCTAAAATTGATCTCAGCTTGTCGAAACCTTCAGTCTCAATCATTCCCTTCGGTAGCCTTATGCATGGAAAATCTAGGTCTTATGACTGCTGCATCGGACGCGATCCCCTTTGCTCGTTTTCACATGCGACCTCTTCAGCTCTGTATGCTGAACCAGTGGTGCAGGGATTACACAAAGATATCTCAGTTAATATCTTTGAAACCGTTTGTTCGACACTCTCTGACGTGGTGGACAGATCACCATCGTTTAATTCAGGGGGGCTTCTTTTGTTCTTCCGACCTGGACTGTAATTTCAACAGATGCAAGTCTGTCAGGTTGGGGAGCTGTTTGGGGGTCTCTGACAGCACAAGGGGTTTGGGAATCTCAGGAGGTGAGATTACCAATCAATATTTTGGAACTCCGTGCAATTTTCACAGCTCTTCAGTCATGGCCTCTTCTAAATAGAGAATCGTTCATTTGTTTTCAGACAGACAATGTCACAACTGTGGCATATATCAATCATCAAGGAGGGACTCACAGTCCTCTGGCTATGAAAGAAGTATCTCGAATACTGGTTTGGGCGGAATCCAGCTCCTGTCTAATTTCTGCGGTTCATATCCCAGGTATAGACAATTGGGAAGCGGATTATCTCAGTCGCCAAACGTTACATCCGGGTGAATGGTCTCTTCACCCAGAGGTATTTCTTCCGATTGTTCAAATGTGGGGACTTCCAGAAATAGATCTGATGGCTTTTCATCTAAACAAGAAACTTCCCAGGTATCTGTCCAGATCCAGGGATCCTCAGGCGGAAGCAGTGGATGCATTGTCACTTCCTTGGAAGTATCATCCTGCCTATATCTTTCCGCCTCTAGTTCTTCTTCCAAGAGTAATCTCCAAGATTCTGAAGGAATGCTCGTTTGTTCTGCTGGTGGCTCCAGCATGGCCTCACAGGTTTTGGTATGCGGATCTTGTCCGGATGGCCTCTTGCCAACCATGGACTCTTCCGTTAAGACCAGACCTTCTGTCACAAGGTCCTTTTTACCATCAGGATCTCAAATCCTTAAATTTAAAGGTATGGAGATTGAACGCTTGATTCTTAGTCAAAGAGGTTTCTCTGACTCTATGTTACAGGATCGTAAATCTGTATCTAGGAAGATATATTAATGAGTCTGGAAGACTTATATTTCTTGGTGTCTTTCTCCTCATTTTTCCTGGCATTCTTTTAGAATTCCGAGAATTTTACAGTTTCTTCAGGATGGTTTGGATAAAGGTTTGTCTGCAAGTTCCTTGAAAGGACAAATCTCTGCTCTTTCTGTTCTTTTTCACAGAAAGATTGCTAATCTTCCTGATATTCATTGTTTTGTACAAGCTTTGGTTCGTATAAAACCTGTTATTAAGTCAATTTCTCCTCCTTGGAGTTTGAATTTGGTTCTGGGGGCTCTTCAAGCTCCTCCGTTTGAACCTATGCATTCATTGGACATTAAATTACTTTCTTGGAAAGTTTTGTTTTTTTTGGCCATCTCTTCTGCTAGAAGAGTTTCTGAATTATCTGCTCTTTCTTGTGAGTCTCCTTTTCTGATTTTTCATCAGGATAAGGCGGTGTTGCGAACTTCTTTTGAATTTTTTCCTAAGGTTGTGAATTCTAACAACATTAGCAGAGAAATTGTGGTTCCTTCATCATGTCCTAATCCTAAGAATTCTAAGGAGAGATCATTGCATTCTTTGGATGTAGTTAGAGCTACTAAGAATTTCCGAAAGACTTCTAGTCTATTTGTTATCTTTTCCGGTTCTAGGAAAGGTCAGAAGGCCTCTGCCATTTCTTTGGCGTCTTGGTTGAAATCTTTAATTCATCATGCTTATGTTGAGTCGGGTAAAACTCCGCCTCAAAGGATTACAGCTCATTCTACTAGGTCAGTTTCTACTTCCTGGGCGTTTAGGAATGAAGCTTCGGTTGATCAGATTTGCAAAGCAGCAACTTGGTCTTCTTTGCATACTTTTACTAAATTCTACCATTTTGATGTGTTTTCTTCCTCAGAAGCAGTCTTTGGTAGAAAAGTACTTCAGGCAGCTGTTTCTGCTTATAATTTCAGTTTTTTTCATTATAAGATTTAAACTTTATTTTGGGTGTGGATTATTTTCAGCGGAATTGGCTGTCTTTATTTTATCCCTCCCTCTCTAGTGACTCTTGCGTGGAAGATCCACATCTTGGGTAGTCCTTATCCCATACGTCACTAGCTCATGGACTCTTGCTAATTACATGAAAGAAAACATAATTTATGTAAGAACTTGCCTGATAAATTCATTTCTTTCATATTAGCAAGAGTCCATGAGGCCCACCCTTTTTTGTGGTGGTTATGATTTTTTGTATAAAGCACAATTATTCCAATTCCTTATTTTTTATGCTTTCGCACTTTTGTCTTATCACCCCACTTCTTGGCTATGCGTTAAACTGATCTGTGGGTGTGGTGAGGGGTGTATTTATAGGCATTTTGAGGTTTGGGAAACATTGCCCCTCCTGGTAGGAATGTATATCCCATACGTCACTAGCTCATGGACTCTTGCTAATATGAAAGAAATTAATTTATCAGGTAAGTTCTTACATAAATTATGTTTTTTTGGCGCCAAACAATGTAGGTGCCAGTTTTTTTCACATTATTTCAGTCTCACTTTTTAGTTGCTTCTGGTTGCTAGTGGCTTGTTTTTGTTATGCATTTTTTCCCATTCCTGAAACTGTCATTTAAGGAATTTGATAATTTTGCTTTATATGTTGTTTTTTTCTGTTACATATTGCAAGATGTCACTACCTGACCCTGGATCAGAATCTACTTCTGGATAGACGCTGCCTGATGTTGGTTCTACCAAAGCTAAGTGCATTTGTTGTAAACTTTTGGTAACTGTTCCTCCGGCTGTAGTTTTTGTTAGTTGTCATGATAAACTATCTAACGCGGATAATATTTCCATTATTAATAATCCATTACCTTTTGCTTTTCCTTCAACATCTAATGTTCAGGATGTTCCTGTTAATGTAAGAGAATTCGTTTCTAATTCTATTCGGAAGGCTCTGTCTGTTATTCCTCCTTCTAGTAAATGTAAAAGGTCTTTTAAAACTTCTCATATTTCAGATGAATTTTTAAATGACCGCCATCATTCTGACTTATCTATCTCTGATGAGGATCTATCTGGTTCAGAAGATTCTGCCTCAGATATTGACACTGATAAATCTTCATATTTGTTTAAGATGGAGTTTATTCGTTCTTTACTTAAAGAAGTGTTTATTGCATTAGATATGGAGGAGTCTATTCCTCTTGATATTAAAACTAATAAGCGTTTAAATTCAGTTTTTAAACCTCATGTAGTTATTCCAGAAGTTTTTCCAGTTCCTGATGCTATTTCAGAAGTAATTTCTAGGGAATGGAATAGTCTGGGTACTTCATTTACTCCTTCTCCAAGGTTTAAGAAATTGTACCCTTTGCCATCTGATAGATTAGAGTTTTGGGAAAAAATCCCCAAAGTTGATGGGGCTATCTCTACTCTTGCTAAACGTACTACTATTCCTACGGCAGATAGTACTTCTTTTAAAGATCCTTTAGATAGGAAGCTTGAATCCTTTCTAAGGAAGGCTTATTTATGTTCAGGTAATCTTCTTAGACCTGCTATTTCTTTGGCTGATGTTGCTGCAGCTTCCACCTTCTGGTTGGAGGCTTTAGCGCAACAAGTGTCAGACCATAATAACTTTGTTTGTAATGCCATTTTTGATATCATTAGGATTGATGTCAGGTATATGTCTTTAGCTGTTTTAGCTATTAGAGCTTTATGGCTTAAGTCTTGGAATGCAGATATGACTTCTAAGTCAACGTTGCTTTCTCTTTCTTTCCAAAGTAATAAATTATTTGGTTCTCAGTTGGATTCAATAATTTCAACTGTTACTGGGGGGAAGGGATCCTTTTTGCCTCAGGACACAAAATCTAAAGGTAAATATAGGGCTGCTAATCTTTTTCGTTCCTTTCGTCAGAATAAGGAACAGAAGCCTGACCCTTCCCCTAAAGGAACAGTTTCCGTTTGGAAACCTTCTCCAGTCTGGAATAAATCCAAGCCTTTTAGAAAGTCAAAACCAGCTCCTAAATCCGCATGAAGGTGCGGCCCTCATTCCAGCTCAGCTGGTAGGGGGCAGGTTACGATTTTTCAAAGATGTTTGGACCAATTTGATTCAAAGTCTTTGGATTCAGAACATAGTTTCTCAAGGGTACAGAATAGGTTTCAAGGTAAGACCGCCTGTGAGAAGATTTTTCCTCTCACGCATTCCAGTAAACCCAGTAAAGGCTCAGGCGTTTCTGAAATGTGTTTCAGACCTGGAGTCGGCTGGGGTAATTGTGCCAGTTCCAGATCTGGAACGGGGTCTGGGGTTTTACTCAAATCTGTTCATTGTACCAAAGAAGGAGAATTCTTTCAGACCAGTTATGGATCTAAAAATATTGAATCGTTATGTAAGGATACTAACATTCAAAATGGTGACTATAAGGACTATTCTGCCTTTTGTTCAGCAAGGGCATTATATGTCTACAATAGACTTACAGGATGCATATCTTCATATTCCAATTCATCCATACCACTTTCAGTTCCTGAGATTCTCTTTTCTAGACAAGCATTACCAGTTTGTTGCTCTTCCTTTTGGCCTAGCAACAGCTCCAAGGATCTATTCAAAGGTTCTCGGTGCCCTTCTCTCTGTAATCAGAGAACAGGGTATTGCGGTATTTCCTTATTTGGACGATATCTTGGTACTTGCTCAGTCTTTACATTCTGCAGAATCTCATACGAATCAACTTGTGTTATTTCTTCAAAGACATGGTTGGAGGATCAATTTACCAAAGAGTTCCTTGATTCCTCAGACAAGGGTAACCTTTTTGGGTTTCCAAATAGATTCAGTGTCCATGACTTTGTCTCTAACAGAAAAGAGACGTCTGAAATTGGTTTCAGCTTGTTGAAACCTTCAGTCTTAATCATTCCCTTCGGTAGCTTTGTGCATGGAAATTCTAGGTCTCATGACTGCTGCATCGGACGCAATCCCTTTTGCTGGTTTTCACGAGACCTCTCCAGCTTTGTATGCTGAACTAATGGTGCAGGGATTATACAAAGATATCACAATTTAATATCCTTAAATCCCAATGTTCGATCTTCTCTGACTTGGTGGTTGGATCACCATCGTTTAATTCAAAGGGCCTCTTTTGTTCATCCAACCTGGACTGTGATCTCAACAGATGCGAGTCTTTCAGGTTGGGGAGCTGTATGTGGATCTCTGACAGCGCAGGGGGTTTGGGAATCTCAGGAGTCGAGATTACCTATCAACATTTTGGAATTTTGGAGCGATTTTCAGAGCTCTTCAGTTCTGGCCTCTTCTGAAGAGAGAATCGTTTATTTGTTTTCAGACAGACATTGTCACAACCGTGGCGTATGTCAATCATCAAGGTGGGACTCACAGTCCTCAGGCTATGAAAGAAGTATCTCGGATACTTGTATGGGCGGAATCCAGCTCCTGTCTAATCTCTGCGGTTCACATCCCAGGTATAGACAATTGGGAAGCGGATTATCTCAGTCGCCAGACGTTACATCCGGGCGAATGGTCTCTTCACCCAGAGGTATTTCTAAAGATTGTTCAAATCTGGGGACTTCCAGAAATAGATCTGATGGTTTCTCATCTAAACAAGAAACTTCCCAGGTATCAGTCCAGATCCAGGGATCCTCAGGTGGAAGCGGTGGATGCGTTGTCACTTCCTTGGAATTATCATCCTGCTTATATCTTTCCGCCTCTAGTTCTTCTTCCAAAAGTGATTTCCAAAATCCTAATGGAGCGTTCGTTTGTACTGCTGGTGGCTCCAGCATGGCCACACAGGTTTTGGTATGCGGATCTCGTTCAGATCACCAGTTGCCAACCTTGGACACTTCCGTTAAGGCCAGACCTTCTATCTCAAGGCCCATTTTTCCATCAGGATCTCAAATCATTAAATTTGAAGGTATGGAGATTGAATGCTTAATACTTAGTCATAGAGGTTTCTCTGATTCAGTGATAAATACTATGTTACAGGCTCGTAAATCTGTGTCTAGAAAGATTTATTACCGAGTTTGGAAGACTTACATTTCTTGGTGTTCTTCTCATAAATTCACTTTTACAGTCCAAGGGATATCTTCTGGAATTCAAGGGCTCCCTTCCAATGGGGAGATTTCACATGTCTCGATTGTCTGTAAACCCGACAAAGAGAGATGCGTTCTTACGCTGTGTAGAAGACCTACATACCATGGGAGTGATCCGCCCAGTCCCAAAAGAGGAACAGGGACTAGGGTTTTATTCAAACCTGTTTTTGGGTCCCAAGAAAGAGGGAACTTTCAGACCAATCTTGGATCTCAAAATTCTAAACAAGTTCCTCAAAGTTCCATCATTCAAGATGGAGACTATTCGGACTATTCTACCTCTGATCCAGGAGGGTCAATATATGACTACCGTGGACCTAAAGTATGCGTATCTACACATCCCTATTCACAGAGATCATCATCAATTCCTCAGAATCGCCTTTCTAAACAGGCATTACCAGGTTGTGGCCCTTACCTTCGGGTTTGCGACGGCTCCCAGAATTTTCACAAAAGTGCTAGGGTCCCTTCTGGCGGTTCTACGACCACGGGGCATAGCAGTGGCGCCTTATCTAGATGACATCTTAATTCAGGCGTCGTCTTTCCAGCTAGCCAAGTCTCACACGGACATCGTGTTTTCTTTTCTGAGATCTCATGGGTGGAAGGTGAACATAAGAGTTCTCTCTTCCCTCTTACAAGAGTTTTCTTCCTAGGGACTCTGATGGACTCGGTAGAAATGAAAATATTTCTGACGGAGGTCAGAAAGTTAAAACTCTTAACCACTTGTCGAGCTCTTCATTCCATTCCTCGGCCATCAGTGACTCAGTGTATGGAGGTAATCAGACTCATGGTAGCGGCAATGGACATAGTTCCTTTTGCCCGCTTACACCTCAGACCACTGCAGCTATGCATGCTCAAACAGTGGAATGGGGATTATGCAGATTTATCTCCTCAACTGCATCTGGACCAGGAGACCAGAGATTCTCTTCTCTGGTGGTTGTCTCAGGACCACCTGTCTCAGGGAATGTGTTTCCGCAGGCCAGAGTGGCTCATTGTAACGACAGATGCCAGCCTGCTAAGCTGGGGTGCAGTCTGGAATTCCCTGAAAGCACAGGGCTTATGGTCTCGGGAGGAAGCTCTCCTTCCGATAAACATTCTAGAACTGAGAGCGATATTCAATGCACTTTAGGCGTGGCCTCAGCTTGCTGCGGCCAAATTCATCAGGTTTCATTCGGACAACATCACGACTGTAGCTTATATCAATCATCAAGGAGGAACAAGGAGTTCTCTAGCGATGATGGAGGTAACCAAAATAATCCGATGGGCAGAGGATCACTCTTGCCATCTCTCAGCAATCCACATCCCAGGAGTGGAGAATTGGGAGGCGGATATTCTAAGTCGTCAGACTTTTCATCCGGGGGAGTGGGAACTCCATCCGGAGGTATTTGCCCAGCTGATTCAGCTATGGGGCACACCAGAATTGGATCTAATGGCGTCTCGTCAGAATGCCAAACTTCCTGGGTCCAGGTCCCGGGATCTCAAGGCGGTACTGATATATGCTCTAGCAGTTCCTTGGTCCTTCAATCTGGCCTATGTATTTCCACCGTTTCCTCTCCTTCCACGTCTGGTTGCCAGAATCAAGCAGGAGAGCGCTACAGTGATTCTGATAGCATCTGCGTGGCCACGCAGGACTTGGTATGCAGACCTAGTGGACATGTCCTTGGTTCCACCGTGGACTCTGCCAATGAGGCGGGACCTTCTAATCCAATGTCCGTTCACGCATCCAAACCTAATTTCTCTGCATCTGACTGCTTGGAGATTGAACGCCTGATTCTATCAAAGCGTAGTTTCTCTGTGTCGGTCATTGATACCCTGATTCAGGCTAGAAAGCCTGTCACCAGGAAGATCTATTATAAGATTTGGCGCAAATATCTTTTTTGGTGTGAATCCAAAGGTTACTCGTGGAGTAAGATTAGGATTCCTAGAATATTGTCTTTTCTCCAAGAAGGTTTGGAGAAGGGATTATCGGCTAGTTCCCTTAAGGGACAAATATCTGCTTTGTCTATTTTACTACACAAACGTCTGGCAGATATTCCAGACGTTCAAGCATTTAGTCAGGCTTTGGTCAGAATCAAGCCTGTATTTAAACCTGTTGCTCCGCCATGGAGCCTAAACTTAGTTCTTAAAGTTCTTCAAGGGGTTCCGTTTGGACCTATGCATTCCATAGATATTAAGCTTCTATCTTGGAAAGTTTTGTTTTTAGTAGCTATCTCTTCGGCTCGAAGAGTTTCTGAGCTTTCTGCTTTACAATGTGATTCCCCTTACCTGGTTTTCCATGCAGATAAGGTGGTTTTGCGTACTAAACCTGGGTTTCTTCCTAAGGTTGTTTCTAATAAGAATATCAATCAAGAGATTGTTGTTCCTTCTCTGTGTCCTAATCCTTCATCAAAGAAGGAACGTCTGTTACACAATCTTGATGTGGTTCGTGCATTAAAGTTCTACTTACAAACAACTAAAGATTTCCGTCAGACATCTTCATTGTTTGTTGTTTATTCTGGTAAACAGAGCGGTCAAAGGGCTACGGCTACCTCTTTCCTTTTGACTGAAAAGCATCATCCGTTTGGCCTATGATACTGCTGGACAGCAGCCTCCTTAAAGAATTACTGCTCATTCTACTAGAGCTGTGGCTTCCACATGGGCTTTTAAAAATGAGCCTTCTGTTGAACAGATTTGTAAGGCGGAGACTTGGTATTCGCTTCATACTTTTTCCAAATTTTACAAATTCGATACTTTTGCTTTTTCAGAGACTATTTTTGGGAGAAAGGTTCTACAAGCAGTGGTGCCTTCCATTTAAGGTCCCTGTCTCGTCCCTCCCTTCATTCGTGTCCTAAAGCTTTGGTATTGGTATCCCACAAGTAAGGATGAATCCGTGGACTCGATACATCTTTCAAGAGAAAACATAATTTATACTTACCTGATAAATTTATTTCTCTTGTGATGTATCAAGTCCACGGCCCGCCCTGTTTTTTAAGACAGGCATATATATTTTTATTTTAAAACTTTCAGTCACCACTGCACCCTATAGTTTCTCCTTTTTCTTCCTAGCCTTCGGTCGAATGACTGGGGGGTGGAGCTAAGGGGGGAGCTATATAGACAGCTCTGCTGTGGGTGATCTCTTTGCCACTTCCTGTAGGGGAGGAGAATATCCCACAAGTAAGGATGAATCCGTGAACTCGATACATCACAAGAGAAATAAATTTATCAGGTAAGTATAAATTACGTTTTTTTCCAGATCTGGGCCTATTTTCAATCCGGTTTGCACATTAAAGGGTTAATTGTTAAATACCTTGTGGGGCAATCTTAACTACATATATTGTGTCTGCTTACAAAATTTGGAAAAATTTGGTGCATGTTTAGGCTGTTTTGCAGAACGTGTATGCTTTTTTCTCTTAAAGGCGCAGTACCGTTTTTTAAGATTGTTGTTTTTTTCACTAAATAAAGTGTTTTCATGCTTGTTTGTAGTCATTACTAGCCTGTTCAACATGTCTGACATTGAGGAAAGTCAATGTTCAATATGTTTAGAAGCCATTGGAACCTCCACTTAGAATGTGTCCCTCATGCACTGAAAGGTCAATAAATTGTAAAGAATATATTTTAGCTACTAAAAGTATGTCGCAGGATGATTCTCAGTCAGAAGGGAATCAGGTTATGCCATCTAATTCTCCCCAAGTGTCACAACCATTAACGCCCGCACAAGCGACGCCAAGTACTTCTAGTGCGCCTAATTCTTTCACCCTGCAAGATATGGCCGCAGTTATGAATAGTACCCTCACAGAGGTTTTATCTAAGCTGCCTGGGTTGCAGGGGAAGCGCAGTAGGTCTGGTGTGAGAACAAACGCTGAGCCCTCTGACGCTTTATTAGCCATATCCGATGTACCCTCACAATGTTCTGAATTGAGGGATTTGCTGGCTGAGGGAGAGATTTCTGATTCAGGAAATATGTTCCCTCAGACAGACTCAGATATGACGGCTTTTAAATTTATACTAGAACACCTCCGCTTATTGCTCAGGGAAGTTTTAGCGACTCTGGATGATTGTAGTTCCAGAGAAATTGTGTAAAATGGACAGATTCCTAGAGGTTCCTGCCTACACTGATGTTTTTCCGGTCCCTAAGAGGATTTCGGAAATTGTTACTAAGGAGTGGGATAGACCAGGTATTCCGTTCGCTCCCCCTCCTACTTTTAAGAAAATGTTTCCCATATCAGACGCTGTGCGGGACTCTTGGCAGACGGTCCCTAAGGTGGAGGGAGCTATTTCTACCCTGGCTAAGCGTACAACTATACCTATTGAGGACAGTTGTGCTTTCAAAGATCCTATGGATAAAAAATTAGAGGGTCTCCTGAAGAAAATATTTGTTCATCAAGGTTTTCTTCTCCAACCTATTGCGTGCATTGTTCCTACTGCAGCGTCCTTTTGGTCCGAGGCTCTGGAAGAGGCTCTTCAGGTTGAGACCCCATTAGACGATATTCTGGATAGAATTAGGGCTCTCAAGCTAGCTAATTCTTTCATTACAGATGCCGCTTTTCAACTGGCTAAATTAGCGGCGAAGAATTCTGGTTTTGCCATTTTAGCGCGTAGAGCATTATGGCTTAAGTCCTGGTCTGCTGATGTGTCATCAAAGGCTAAGCTTTTAGCCATCCCTTTCAAGGGTAAGACCCTATTCGGGCCTGAACTGAAAGAGATAATTTCAGACATCACTGGAGGGAAAGGCCATGCCCTTCCTCAGGATAAGACGAATAAGATGAGGACCAAACAAAATAATTTTCGTTCCTTTCGAAACTTCAAAGGTGGTCCCTCTACCTTTTCCCCTTCAGCAAAGCAAGAGGGAAATTTTGCTCAATCCAAGTCAGTCTGGAGACCTAACTAGACTTGGAACAAGGGTAAACAGGCCAAGAAGCCCGCTGCTGCCACCAAGACAGCATGAAGGGGTAGCCCCCGATCCGGGACCGGATCTAGTAGGGGCCAGACTTTCTCTCTTCGCTCAGGCTTGGGCAAGATACTTCAGGACTCCTGGGCTTTAGAAATCGTGACCCAGGGGGGGTATCTTCTAGATTTCAAAGATTCTCCCCCAAGGGTGAGATTCCATCTTTCTCAATTGTCTGTAAACCAGACAAAAAGAGAGGCGTTCTTACGCTGTGTAGAAGACCTATATATCATGGGAGTGATCTGCCCAGTTCCGAAAACAGAACAGGGGCAAGGGTTCTACTCCAATCTGTTTGTGGTTCCCAAAAAAGAGGGAACCTTCAGACCAATTTTGGATCTCAAGATCCTAAACAAATTCCTCAGAGTCCCATCCTTCAAGATGGAGACCATTCGGACTATTTTACCGATGATCCAGGAGGGTCATTATATGACCACCGTGGATTTAAAGGATGCGTATCTACACATTCCTATCCACAAAGATCATCACCAGTTCCTCAGGTTTGCCTTTCTGGACCAGCATTACCAGTTTGTGGCTCTTCCCTTCGGGTTGGCCACGGCTCCCAGAATTTTCACAAAGGTGCTAGGGTCCCTTCTGGCGGTTCTAAGGCCGTGGGACATAGCTGTGGCGCCTTATCTTGACGATATCTTAATCCAGGCATCGACTTGCCAACTAGCCAAGTCTCACACGGACATCGTGTTGGCTTTTCTAAGATCTCACGGGTGGAAGGTGAACGTAAAAAAGAGTTCACTTATCCCTCTCATAAGAGTTCCATTCCTGGGAACTCTGATAGATTCGGTGGACATGAAAAATTTTCTGACGGAGGTCAGGAAATCAAAAATTTTATCCATCTGCCGAGCTCTTCATTCCATTCCTCGGCCGTCAGTGGCTCAGTGTATGGAAGTAATCGGCTTAATGGTAGCGGCAATGTATATAGTTCCGTTTGCTCGCTTGCATCTCAGACCACTGCAACTTTGCATGCTCAGACAGTGTAATGGGGATTATGCAGATTTATCTCCTCAGATAAATCTGGACCAAGAGACCAGAGACTCTCTTCTTTGGTGGTTGTCACAGGATCATCTGTCCAAGGGATGTGTTTCCGCAGGCCAGCGTGGGTCATAGTGACGACGGACGCCAGCCTTTTGGGCTGGGGTGCAGTCTGGAACTCCCTGAAAGCTCAGGGTTTGTGGACTCGGGAGGAGGCTCTCCTCCCGATAAATATTCTAGAACTGAGAGCGATATTCAACTCGCTTCATGCGTGGCTTCAGCTGGCGTCGGCCAGATTCATAAGATTCCAGTCGGACAATATCACGATGGTAGCATATATCAATCATCAAGGGGGAACAAAGAGTTCTCTAGCGATGATAGAGGTTACCAAAATAATTTGATGGGCAGAGACTCACTCTTTCCATCTATCAGCAATCTATGTCCCGGGGGGGGAGAACTGGGAAGCGGTTTTTCTAAGTCGTCAGACTCTTCATCCGGGGGAGTGGGAACTCCATCCGGAGGTGTTTGCACAATTGATTCAGCAATGGGGCACACCAGAATTGGATCTGATGGTGTCTCATCAGAACGCCAAACTTCCTTGTTACGGGTCCAGGTCAAGGGACCCTCAGGCAGTACTGATAGATGCTCTAGCAGTACCCTGGTCGTTCAACCCGGCTTATGTGTTTCCACCATTTCCTCTCCTTCCTCGTTTGATTGCCAGAATCAAACAGGAGAGAGCTTCGGTGGTTTTGATAGCACCTGAGTGGCCACGCAGGACTTGGTATGCAGACCTGGTGGACATGTCATCTCTTCCACCATGGACTCTGCCACTGAGACAGGACCTTCTGATTCAAGGTCCATTCCAGCATCCAAATCTAGTTTCTCTGCGGCTGACTGCTTGGAGATTGAACGCTTGATCTTATCCAAGCGGGGTTTCTCAGAGTCGGTCATAGATACCTTGATTCAGGCTCGAAAGCCTGTCACCAGGAAAATTTATCATAAGATATGGCGTAAATATATTTATTGGTGCGAATCCAAAGGCTACTCATGGAGTAAGATCAGGATTCCTAGGATTTTGTCCTTTCTTCAAGAAGGATTATCAATTCTACTGCACAAACGTCTGGCAGATGTTCCAGATGTTCAGTCGTTCTGTCAGGCTTTAGTTAGAATCAAGCCTGTGTTTAAACCTGTTGCTCCGCCATGGAGTTTGAATTTAGTTCTTAAAGTTCTTCAAGGGGTTTCGTTTGAACCTATGCATTCCATAGATATTAAGCTTATATCTTGGAAAGTTCTGTTTTTAGTTATCTCTTCGGCTCGAAGAGTTTCTGAACTATCTGTATTGCAATGTGACTCGCCTTATCTTGTTTTCCATGCTGATAAGGTGGTTTTGCGTACCAAACCTAGATTCCTTCCTAAGGTTGTTACTAATAAGAATATTAATCAGGAAATTGTTGTTCCTTCTCTGTGTCCTAATCCTTCCTCTAAGAAGGAGCGTCTATTGCACAACTTGGAGTTGGTCGTGCTTTAAAGTTTTACTTGCAAGGGACCAAAGATTTCCGTCAAACAACTTCTTTGTTGTCTATTCTGGAAGACGTAGAGGTCAAAAAGCTACGGCTTCCTCTCTTGCCTTTTGGCTGAAAAGCATCATCCATTTGGCATACGAGACTGCTGGACAGCAGCCTCCTGAAAGAATTACAGCTCACTCTACTAGAGCGGTGGCTTCCACATGGGCTTTTAAAAATGATGCTTCTGTTGAACAGATTTGTAAGGATGCGACTTGGTCTTCGCTTCATACCTTTTCCAAATTTTCCAAATTTGATACCTTTGCTTCTTCGGATGCTATTTTTGGGAGAAAAGTTCTTCAAGCAGTGGTGCCTTCTGTTTAACCATCTGTCTTGTCCCTCCCGTTCATCTGTATCCTGTAGCTTTGGTATTGTATCCTACAAGTAAAGGATGAATTCGTGGACTCATCTTACCTTTATAGAAGAAAAGTAAATTTTATGCTTACCTGATAAATTAATTTCTTCTATGGTAAGACGAGTCCACGGCCCGCCCTGTCATTTTAAGACAGATTATATTTTCTCTTGTAAGGTGTATCCAGTCCACGGGTTCATCCATTACTTGTGGGATATTCTCCTTCCCAACAGGAAGTTGCAAGAGGACACCCACAGCAGGGCCGTCTATATAGCTCCTCCCCTAACTGCCACCCCCAGTCATTCTCTTGCAACTCTCGACAAAGAAAGGAAGTATCAAGAGATATGTGGTGACTTAGTGTAGTTTTACCTTCAATCAAGAGTTTATTTTTAAACGGTACCGGCGTTGTACTGTTTTTCTCTCAGGCAGAAATTAGAAAAAGAATTCTGCCTGGAGATTTGATGATCTTAGCGGTTTGTAACTAAGGTCCATTGCTGTTCTCACACATAACTGATGAATATGGTAAAACTTCAGTTGGGGGAACGGCCTGCAGATTACCTGCTTTGAGGTATGTTCAGTATTTTTATTTCTAGAGAGAGGAATGTTCTAGAAAATGCTGACAGAGCCTTGTGTATTTGAGGTAAGCCTGATGCAGTGATTTAACAGCGACTGGGATCATACTTAAATAACAGGGTAATACTCATGTTAATATTCATATTGCTTAGTGACAAAACGTTTACATGATTTCATAAATAGGACGTTTTTTCTCTGAGGGAGATAAGTCTTTATTTGGGTCCTAGTTTCCACATGGCTTGTCAGATACTCCCAGGAGTATTTTCTTAAGGCCCCTCTGACATCCAGTACATTGTGGGAGGGGCCTATTTTAGCACTCTAACTGCGCAGTTTTAATATAGACTGAGACATCCAGCTTCCCTAGAAGAGTCCTCTGGCATCTGAGAACCATTTCAAAGGGGTTATTTCTGCACAAAATCGTATTTAAGGGCAGGTAGGAGCTTCAGCAGAGCTGTGGCATGGTGCTCAATTGATTTTTAACGTTTTTTAACGTTTTTCAATCTGGTTTGGGGCCTAAGGGGTTAATCATCCATTTGCAAGTTGGTGCAATGCTGCTTTAGTCCCTTATTCACACTGTTAAAATTTCAAAGATTTTACTGTATTTTTTCACTGTTTTGCAGTTTAAGTGCTAGTTTTTTTCTCTTAAAGGCACAGTAACGTTTTTGTTTAATTGCTGTTTCACCTATTTTAAAGGTCACCTATTTTAAAGTGTTTTCCAAGCTTGCTTGTCTCATTACTAGTCTGTTAAACATGTCTGACATAGAGGAAACTCCTTGTTCAATATGTTTGGAAGCCATTGTGGAACCCCCTCTTAGAATGTGTACCAAATGTACTGAAATTTCTATAAACTATAAAGACCATATTTTGGCGCTTAAACATTTATCTTTACGGGATTCTCTGACTGAAAAGAGGAAGATTATGCCATCTAACTCTCCCCATGTGTCAGAACCTTTAACTCCCGCTCAAGTGACGCCAAGTACATCTAGTGCATCTAATTCTTTTACCTTACAGGACATGGCGGCAGTTATGAATGCTACCCTTACAGAGCTATTCTCCAAACTGCCAGGGCTACAAGGAAAGCGAGACAGCTCTGGGGCTAGAATTAATACAGAGCTTTCTGACGCTTTATTGCCTGTGGCCGATATACCCTCACAATGCTCAGAAGCCGAGGCAGGTGAGCTTCTATCTGTGGGTGACATTTCAGACTCAGGGAAGGCGTTACTTCAGTCTGATTCTGAGAGGACAGCGTTTAAATTTAAGCTTGAACACCTCCGCTTATTGCTTAAGGAGGTTTTAGCGACTCTGGATGACTGTGACCCCATTGTGGTTCCAGAGAAATTGTGTAAAATGGGCAAATACTTTGCAGTACCTGTTTACACAGATGTTTTTCCAGTCCCTAAGAGGTTTTCGGAAATTATTACTAAGGAATGGGATAGACCAGGTGTGCCGTTCTCTCCCCCTCCTGCTTTTAAAAAGATGTTTCCCATAGATGCCACCATACGGGACTCGCGGCAGATGGTTCCTAAGGTGGAGGGAGCAGTCTCCACCCTAGCTAAGCGTACAACTATCCCCGTCGAGAACAGTTGTGCTTTCCTAGATCCTATGGATAATAAATTGGAGGGTCCCCTTAAGAAAATTTTTATACATCAAGGTTTTATTCTCCAGCCTCTTGCATGCATTGCCCCAGTTACTGCTGTAGCGGCTTTTTGGTTTGAGTCTCTTGAGGAGGCTCTACAGGTGGAGACCCCGTTAGACGATATTATAGACAGGATTAAAGCTCTTAAGTTAGCTAACTCCTTTATTTCTGACACCATTTTTCATTTAGCCAAGCTAACGGCTAAGAATTCAGGTTTTGCCATTTTGGCGCGTAGGGCGCTATGGCTTAAGTCCTGGTCAGCAGACGTTACTTCAAAGTCTAAGCTTCTTAACATCCCCTTCAAGGGACAGACCCTATTCGGGCCTGGTCTGAAGGAGATCATATCTGATATTACTGGAGGAAAAGGTCACGCCCTTCCTCAGGATAGGTCCAATAAGTTACGGACCAAACAGAATCATTTTCGTTCCTTTCGAAACTTCAAGAGTGGCACAGCTTCAGTTCCCCCTAATGCAAAACAAGAGGGAAATTTCTCCAACATAGGTGTGTCCGGTCCACGGCGTCATCCTTACTTGTGGGATATTCTCTTCCCCAACAGGAAATGGCAAAGAGCCCAGCAAAGCTGGTCACATGATCCCTCCTAGGCTCCGCCTACCCCAGTCATTCTCTTTGCCGTTGTACAGGCAACATCTCCACGGAGATGGCTTAGAGTTTTTTAGTGTTTAACTGTAGTTTTTATTATTCAATCAAGAGTTTGTTATTTTGAAATAGTGCTGGTATGTACTATTTACTCAGAAACAGAAAAGAGATGAAGATTTCTGTTTGTATGAGGAAAATGATTTTAGCAACCGTCACTAAAATCCATGGCTGTTCCACACAGGACTGTTGAGAGCAATTAACTTCAGTTGGGGGAACAGTGAGCAGTCTCTTGCTGCTTGAGGTATGACACATTCTAACAAGACGATGTAATGCTGGAAGCTGTCATTTTCCCTCTGGGATCCGGTAAGCCATGTTTATTACGATTGTAAATAAGGGCTTCAAAAAGGGCTTATTAAGACTGTAGACTTTTTTTGGGCTAAATCGATTGATTATTAACACATATTTAGCCTTGAGGAATCATTTTATCTGGGTATTTTGATTTAATAATATCGGCAGGCACTGTTTTAGACTCCTTATTCTTTAGGGGCTTTCCCAAAGCATAGGCAGAGCCTCATTTTCGCGCCGGTGTTGCGCACTTGTTTTTGAGCATGCAGTCGCATGTGAGAGGAGCTCTGATACTTAGAAAAGACTTTCTGAAGGCGTCATTTGGTATCGTATTCCCCTTGGGGCTTGGTTGGGTCTCAGCAAAGCAGATACCAGGGACTGTAAAGGGGTTAATGTTCAAAACGGCTCCGGTTCCGTTATTTTAAGGGTTAAAGCTTCCAAATTTGGTGTGCAATACTTTTAAGGCTTTAAGACACTGTGGTGAAAATTTAGTAAATTTTGAACAATTCCTTCATGTTTTTTCGCATTTGCAGTAATAAAGTGTGTTCAGTTTAAAATTTAAAGTGACAGTAACGGTTTTATTTTAAAACGTTTTTTGTACTTGTTATCAAGTTTATGCCTGTTTAACATGTCTGAACTACCAGATAGACTGTGTTCTGAATGTGGGGAAGCCAGAATTCCTATTCATTTAAATAAATGTGATTTATGTGACAATGACAATGATGCCCAAGATGATTCCTCAAGTGAGGGGAGTAAGCATGGTACTGCATCATTCCCTCCTTCGTCTACACGAGTCTTGCCCACTCAGGAGGCCCCTAGTACATCTAGCGCGCCAATACTCCTTACTATGCAACAATTAACGGCTGTAATGGATAATTCTGTCAAAAACATTTTAGCCAAAATGAACACTTATCAGCGTAAGCGCGACTGCTCTGTTTTAGATACTGAAGAGCATGACGACGCTGATATTAATATTTCTGAAGGGCCCCTAACTCAGTCTGATGGGGCCAGGGAGGTTTTGTCTGAGGGAGAAATTACTGATTCAGGGAACATTTCTCAACAAGCTGAACCTGATGTGATTGCATTTAAATTTAAGTTGGAACATCTCCGCATTCTGCTTAAGGAGGTATTATCCACTCTGGATGATTGTGACAAGTTGGTCATCCCAGAGAAACTATGTAAAATGGACAAGTTCCTAGAGGTGCCGGGGCTCCCAGAAGCTTTTCCTATACCCAAGCGGGTGGCGGACATTGTTAATAAAGAATGGGAAAGGCCCGGTATTCCTTTCGTCCCTCCCCCCATATTTAAAAAATTGTTTCCTATGGTCGACCCCAGAAAGGACTTATGGCAGACAGTCCCCAAGGTCGAGGGAGCGGTTTCCACTTTAAACAAACGCACCACTATACCCATAGAGGATAGTTGTGCTTTCAAAGATCCTATGGATAAAAAATTAGAAGGTTTGCTTAAAAAGATGTTTGTTCAGCAGGGTTACCTTCTACAACCAATTTCATGCATTGTCCCTGTCGCTACAGCCGCATGTTTCTGGTTCGATGAGCTGATAAAGGCGGTCGACAGTGATTCTCCTCCTTATGAGGAGATTAGGGACAGAATCAATGCTCTCAAATTGGCTAATTCTTTCACCCTAGACGCCACTTTGCAATTGGCTAGGTTAGCGGCTAAGAATTCTGGGTTTGCTATTGTGGCACGCAGAGCGCTTTGGTTGAAATCTTGGTCGGCTGATGCGTCTTCCAAGAACAAGCTACTTAACATTCCTTTCAAGGGGAAAACGCTGTTTGGCCCTGACTTGAAAGAGATTATCTCGGATATCACTGGGGGTAAGGGCCACGCCCTTCCTCAGGATCGGCCTTTCAAGGCAAAAAATAAACCTAATTTTCGTCCCTTTCGTAGAAATGGACCAGCCCAAAGTGCTACGTCCTCTAAGCAAGAGGGTAATACTTCTCAAGCCAAGCCAGCTTGGAGACCAATGCAAGGCTGGAACAAGGGAAAGCAGGCCAAGAAACCTGCCACTGCTACCAAGACAGCATGAAATGTTGGCCCCCGATCCGGGAACGGATCTGGTGGGGGGCAGACTCTCTCTCTTCGCTCAGGCTTGGGCAAGAGATGTTCTGGATCCTTGGGCGCTAGAAATAGTCTCCCAAGGTTATCTTCTGGAATTCAAGGGACTTCCCCCAAGGGGGAGGTTCCACAGGTCTCAGTTGTCTTCAGACCACATAAAAAGACAGGCATTCTTACATTGTGTAGAAGACCTGTTAAAAATGGGAGTGATTCATCCCGTTCCATTAAGAGAACAAGGGATGGGGTTCTACTCCAATCTGTTTATAGTTCCCAAAAAAGAGGGAACGTTCAGACCAATCTTAGATCTCAAGATCTTAAACAAGTTTCTCAAGGTTCCATCGTTCAAGATGGAAACCATTCGAACTATTCTTCCTTCCATCCAGGAAGGTCAATTCATGACCACGGTGGATTTAAAGGATGCGTATCTACATATTCCTATCCACAAGGAACATCATCGGTTCCTGAGGTTCGCATTCCTGGACAAACATTACCAGTTCGTGGCGCTTCCTTTCGGATTAGCCACTGCTCCAAGGATTTTCACAAAGGTACTAGGGTCCCTTCTAGCTGTGCTAAGACCAAGGGGCATTGCTGTAGTACCTTACTTGGACGACATTTTGATTCAAGCGTCGTCCCTTCCTCAAGCAAAGGCTCACACGGACATTGTCCTGGCCTTTCTCAGATCTCACGGATGGAAAGTGAACGTGGAAAAGAGTTCTCTATCTCCGTCAACAAGGGTTCCCTTCTTGGGAACAATAATAGACTCCTTAGAAATGAGGATTTTTCTGACAGAGGCCAGAAAAACAAAACTTCTAGACTCTTGTCGGATACTCCATTCCGTTCCTCTTCCTTCCATAGCTCAGTGCATGGAAGTGATCGGGTTGATGGTAGCGGCAATGGACATAGTTCCTTTTGCACGCATTCATCTAAGACCATTACAACTGTGCATGCTCAGTCAGTGGAATGGGGACTATACAGACTTGTCTCCGAAGATACAAGTAAATCAGAGGACCAGAGACTCACTCCGTTGGTGGCTGTCCCTGGACAACCTGTCACGAGGGATGACATTCCGCAGACCAGAGTGGGTCATTGTCACGACCGACGCCAGTCTGATGGGCTGGGGCGCGGTCTGGGGATCCCTGAAAGCTCAGGGTCTTTGGTCTCGGGAAGAATCTCTTCTACCGATAAATATTCTGGAACTGAGAGCGATATTCAATGCTCTCAAGGCTTGGCCTCAGCTAGCGAGGGCCAAGTTCATACGGTTTCAATCAGACAACATGACAACTGTTGCGTACATCAACCATCAGGGGGGAACAAGGAGTTCCCTGGCGAAGGAAGAAGTGACCAAAATCATTCTATGGGCGGAGTCTCACTCCTGCCACCTGTCTGCTATCCACATCCCAGGAGTGGAGAATTGGGAAGCGGATTTTCTGAGTCGTCAGACATTGCATCCGGGGGAGTGGGAACTCCATCCGGAAATCTTTGCCCAAGTCACTCAGCTGTGGGGCATTCCAGACATGGATCTGATGGCCTCTCGTCAGAACTTCAAAGTTCCTTGCTACGGGTCCAGATCCAGGGATCCCAAGGAGGCTCTAGTGGATGCACTAGTAGCACCTTGGACCTTCAAACTAGCTTATGTGTTCCCGCCGTTTCCTCTCATCCCCAGGCTGGTAGCCAGGATCAATCAGGAGAGGGCGTCGGTGATCTTGATAGCTCCTGCGTGGCCACGCAGGACTTGGTACGCAGATCTGGTAAATATGTCATCGGCTCCTCCTTGGAAGCTACCTTTGAGACGAGACCTTCTTGTTCAGGGTCCGTTCGAACATCCGAATCTGGTTTCACTCCAGCTGACTGCTTGGAGATTGAACGCTTGATCTTATCGAAGCGAGGATTCTCAGATTCTGTTATCGATACTCTTGTTCAGGCCAGAAAGCCTGTAACTAGAAAGATTTACCACAAAATTTGGAAAAAATATATCTGTTGGTGTGAATCTAAAGGATTCCCTTGGGACAAGGTTAAGATTCCTAGGATTCTATCCTTCCTTCAAGAAGGATTGGAAAAAGGATTATCTGCAAGTTCCCTGAAGGGACAGATTTCTGCCTTGTCTGTGTTACTTCACAAAAAGCTGGCCGCTGTGCCAGATGTTCAAGCCTTTGTTCAGGCTCTGGTTAGAATTAAGCCTGTTTACAAACCTTTGACTCCTCCTTGGAGTCTCAATTTAGTTCTTTCAGTTCTTCAGGGGGTTCCGTTTGAACCCTTGCATTCCGTTGATATTAAGTTATTATCTTGGAAAGTTTTGTTTTTAGTTGCAATTTCTTCTGCTAGAAGAGTTTCAGAATTATCTGCTCTGCAGTGTTCTCCTCCTTATCTGGTGTTCCATGCAGATAAGGTGGTTTTACGTACTAAACCTGGTTTTCTTCCAAAAGTTGTTTCTAACAAAAACATTAACCAGGAGATTATCGTACCTTCTCTGTGTCCGAAACCAGTTTCAAAGAAGGAACGTTTGTTGCACAATTTGGATGTTGTTCGCGCTCTAAAATTCTATTTAGATGCTAGAAAGGATTTTAGACAAACATCTTCCTTGTTTGTTGTTTATTCCGGTAAAAGGAGAGGTCAAAAAGCAACTTCTACCTCTCTCTCTTTTTGGATTAAAAGCATCATCAGATTGGCTTACGAGACTGCCGGACGGCAGCCTCCCGAAAGAATCACAGCTCATTCCACTAGGGCTGTGGCTTCCACATGGGCCTTCAAGAACGAGGCTTCTGTTGATCAGATATGTAGGGCAGCGACTTGGTCTTCACTGCACACTTTTACCAAATTTTACAAGTTTGATACTTTTGCTTCTTCTGAGGCTATTTTTGGGAGAAAGGTTTTGCAAGCCGTGGTGCCTTCCATTTAGGTGACCTGATTTGCTCCCTCCCTTCATCCGTGTCCTAAAGCTTTGGTATTGGTTCCCACAAGTAAGGATGACGCCGTGGACCGGACACACCTATGTTGGAGAAAACAGAATTTATGTTTACCTGATAAATTACTTTCTCCAACGGTGTGTCCGGTCCACGGCCCGCCCTGGTTTTTTTAATCAGGTCTGATAATTTATTTTCTTTAACTACAGTCACCACGGTACCATATGGTTTCTCCTATGCAAATATTCCTCCTTAACGTCGGTCGAATGACTGGGGTAGGCGGAGCCTAGGAGGGATCATGTGACCAGCTTTGCTGGGCTCTTTGCCATTTCCTGTTGGGGAAGAGAATATCCCACAAGTAAGGATGACGCCGTGGACCGGACACACCGTTGGAGAAAGTAATTTATCAGGTAAACATAAATTCTGTTTTTGCCCAGTCCAAACCAGTCTGGAGACCTAACCAGGCTTGGAACAAAGGGAAGCAGGCCAAAAAACCTGCGGCTACCTCTAAGACAGCATGATGGAGTAGCCCCCGATCCGGGACCGGATCTAGTGGGGGGCAGACTCTCTCTCTTCGCCGAGGCTTGGGCAAGAGACGTCCAGAATCCCTGGACATTAGAGATTGTTTCCCAGGAATAGCTCCTGGAATTCAAAGCTTCATCTCCAAAGGGGAGATTTCATCTCTCACAATTATCTGTAAACCAGATAAAGAGAGAGGCATTCTTACGTTGTGTTCAAGACCTGCTGGTTATGGGAGTGATCCACCCAGTTCCAAGGGAGGAACAGGGGCAGGGCTTCTATTCAAATCTGTTTATAGTTCCCAAAAAAGGGAACTTTCAGACCAATCTTGGATCTCAAGATCCTAAACAAATGTCTCAGTGTCCCATCCTTAAAGATGGAGACTATCCGAGCCATCCTCCCTATGATCCAGGAGGGTCAATATATGACTACCGTGGACTTAAAGGATGCTTATCTCCACATTCCGATTCACAGAGATCATCATCAGTTCCTCAGGTTCGCCTTCTTAGACAGGCATTACCAGTTTGTGGCTCTTCCCTTTGGGTTACCCACGGCACCAAGAATCTTTACGAAGGTTCTAGGGTCCCTACTGGCATAGTGGTGGCTCCTTACCTAGACGACATTCTGATACAGGCGTCGTCTTTTCAAATCGCCATGTCCCATACGGACATTGTTCTGGCTTTTCTGAGGTCTCACAGGTGGAAGGTGAACGAAGAAGAGTTCTCTCTCTCCCCTCTCACAAGAGTTTCCTTCCTAGGAACACTGAAAGATTCAGTAGAAATGAACATTTTTCTGACAGAGGTCAGGTTATCAAAGCTTCTAACTTCCTGCCGTGCTCTTCATTCCACTTCTCGGCCGTCAGTGGCTCAGTGTATGGAAGTAATCGGCCTAATGGTAGCGGCAATGGACATAGTTCCGTTTGCCTGCCTACATCTCAGACCACTGTAACTTTGCATGCTCAATCAGTGGAATGGGGATTACACAGATTTGTCCCCTCTGATAAATCTGGATCAAGAGACCAGGGATTCTCTTCTCTGGTGGTTCTCTCGGGTCCATCTGTCCAGGGGAATGAGTTTCCGCAGGCCAGAGTGGACTATAGTCACAACAGATGCCAGCCTTCTGGGCTGGGGCGTAGTCTGGAACTCCCTGAAGGCTCAGGGTTAGTGGACTCAGGAGGAAGCCCTCCTTCTGATAAACATTCTGGAACTGAGAGCGATATTCAATGCTCTTCAGGCTTGGCCTCAACTAGCTGCGGTCAGGTTCATCAGATTTCAGTCGGACAATATCACGACTGTAGCCTATATCAACCATCAGGGGGGACAAAAAGGCCCCTGGCAATGTTGGAGGTTTCAAAGATAATTTTATGGGCAGATGTTCACTCTTGCCATCTCTCAGCTATCCATATCCCAGGAGTAGAGAACTGGGAGGCGGATTTTCTAAGTCGGCAGACTTTTCATCCGGGGGAGTGGGAGCTCCATCCGGAGGCATTTGCCCAGCTGATTCAACTATGGGGCAAACCAGAAGTGGATCTGATGGCGTCTCATCAGAACGCCAAGCTCCCTTGTTACGGGTCCAGGTCAAGGGATCCCCAGGCAGCGCTGATAGATGCTCTAGCAGTGCCCTGGTCCTTCAGCCTGGCTTATGTGTTCCCACCATTTCCTCTCCTCACTCGTCTGATTGCCAAGATCAAGCAGGAGAGAGCTTCAGTGATTTTGATAGCACCTGCGTGGCCACGCAGGACTTGGTATGCAGATCTGGTGGACATGTCATCCCTTCCACCATGGACTCTGCCACTGAGGCGGGACCTTCTACTCCAAGGTCCATTCAAACATCCAAATCTAATTTCTCTGCAGCTGACTGCTTGGAGATTGAACGCTTGATTTTATCAAAACGTGGTTTCTCCGAGTCGGTCATTGATACCTTAATTCAGGCTCGAAAGCCTGTCACCAGGAAAATCTATCATAAGATATGGTGTAAATATCTTCATATTGTGAATCCAAGGGTTACTCATGGAGTAAAGTCAGGATTCCTAGGATATTATCCTTTCTCCAAGAAGGATTGGAGAAGGGATTGTCAGCTAGTTCCTTAAAGGGACAGATTTCTGCTCTGTCTATTCTTCTGCACAAGCATCTGGCAGATGTTCTAGACGTTCAGGCATTTTATCAGGCTTTAGTTAGAATCAAGCCTGTGTTTAAACCTGTTGCTCCGCCATGGAGTTTAAATTTAGTTCTTAAAGTTCTTCAAGGGGTTCTGTTTGAACCTCTGTATTCCATAGATATCAAGCTTTTATCTTGGAAAGTTCTGTTTTTGGTAGCTATCTCTTTGGCTCGAAGCGTTTCAGAGTTATCTGCCTTACAGTGCGATTCCCCTTATCTGATATTCCATACAGATAAGGTAGTGTTGCGTACCAAACCTGGATTTCTTCCTAAGGTGGTATCTAATAAGAATATCAATCAGGAGATTGTAGTTCCGTCACTGTGTCCTAATCATTCTTCAAAGAAGGAACGTCTATTACACAATCTTGACGTGGTTCGTGCTTTAAAGTTTTATTTACAAGCTACTAAGGATTTTCATCAAACATCTGCATTGTTTGTTGTCTACTCTGGACAGAGGAGAGGCCAAAAGGCTTCGGCATCTTCTCTTTCTTTTTGGCTGAGAAGCATAATCCGTTTAGCTTATGAGACTGCTGGCCAGCAGCCTCCTGAAAGAATTACAGCTCATTCCACTAGAGCGGTAGCTTCCACATGGGCTTTTAAAAATGAGGATTCTGTTGAACAGATTTGTAAGACGGCGACTTGGTCTTCGCTTCATACTTTTTCCAAATTCTACAAATTTGATACTTTTGCTTCCTCGGAGGCTATTTTTGGGAGAAAGGTCTTGCAGGCAGTGGTGCCTTCCGTTTAAGTTCCTGCCTTGTCCCTCCCTTCATCCGTGTCCTAAAGCTTTGGTATTGGTATCCCACAAGTAATGGATGAACCCGTGGACTAGATACACCTTACAAGAGAAAACAAAATTTATGCTTACCTGATAAATTTCTTTCTCTTGTGGTGTATCCAGTCCACGGCCTGCCCTGTCACTTTAAGGCAGGTGTTTTTTATTTTTAAACTACAGTCACCACTGCACCCTATAGTTTCTCCTTTTTCTTGCTTGTCTTCGGTCGAATGACTTGGGGTGGCAGTTAGGGGAGGAGCTATATAGACAGCTCTGCTGTGGTTGTCCTCTTGCAACTTCCTGTTGGGAAGGAAAATATCCCACAAGTAATGGATGAACCCGTGGACTGGATACACCACAAGAGAAAGAAATTTATCAGGTAAGCATAAATTTTGTTTTTTTGATTTAAACTTCAGTCACCTCTGCACCTTGTAGTTTCTCCTTTTTCTTCCTGTACCTTCGGTCGAATGACTGGGGGGGTGGAGCTAAGGGAGGAGCTATATAGACAGCTCTGCTGTGGTGCTCTTTGCCACTTCCTGTTAGCTAGAGGATAATATCCCACAAGTAAAGGATGAATCCGTGGACTCGTCTTGCCATTGAAGAAATTAATTTATCAGGTAAGCATAAATTTACTTTTTCTTCCTAAGGTTGTGTCCTTGGAGAATCTAAGCAGGGAAATTGTCCCTCTTTTGTGTCCTAATCTTAAGAATTCTTCAGAGAGGCTTCTTTAAAATCTGGATGTGGTTAGAGCCTTCAAGTATTATGTTGATGTTTCTTGGCTTCTTGGTTTAAGCTTTTGATTTCTGAATCTTACTTGAAGGCAGGTAATACCCCTTCTATTTAGATTTGTAGAAGAAAAGAGTACCGGCTGCACAACAGTGGACTTAAAAAAACAAAAATATTTATTTGAACAAAATAAAATAACAGTACAAGCAACAGGCAGAGACACAGCCCTCCTAATCATATTTACTGCTCATTCTACTAGTTTTAAAGCTACTTCTTGGGCTTTCAATAATTAAGCTTCTGTTCACCAAATTTGCAAGGCAGCTACTTGGTCTTCAGTGCCAACTTTCACTAAATTCTACCATTTTTATGTTTTTGCTTCTTCTGAGGCAGCTTTTGTTACAATAGTCCTTAAAGGGACACTGAACCCAAATTTTTTCTTTTGTGATTCAGATAGAGCATGCAATTTTAAGAAACTTTCTAATTTACTCCTATTATCAATTTTTCTTTATCTTGCTATCATTATTTGAAAAAGGCATCTAAGCTTTTTCTCCTACATTGGTGTATCCGGTCCACGGCTTCATCCTTACTTGTGGGATATTCTCATTCCCTACAGGAAGTGGCAAAGAGAGCACACAGCAGAGCTGTCCATATAGCTCCCCCTCTGGCTCCGCCCCCCAGTCATTCTCTTTGCCGCTCTGAACAAGTAGCATCTCCACGGGGGTGGTAAAGAGTATGTGGTGTTAGTTGTAGATTTTTATTTCTTCTATCAAGAGTTTATTTTAAAATAGTGCCGGTTTGTACTATTTACTCTACAACAGAAAGTGAATAACCCAGTTTCTAAGAAGGAACGGCTGTTACACAATCTTGATGTGGTTCGTGCTTTAAAATTCTATTTAAAAGCAACTAAGATTTCAGACTAACATCGTCCTTGTTTGTTGTCTATTCTGGTAAGAGGAGAGGTCAGAAAGCGACTGCTACCTCTCTTTCCTTCTGGCTGAAAAGCATCATCCGATTGGCACATGAGACTGCTGGACAGCAGCCTCCTGAACGAATTACAGCTCATTCCACTAGAGCTGTGGCTTCCACATGGGCTTTCAAGAATGAAGCTTCTATTGAACAGATTTGTAAGGCAGCGACTTGGTCTTCACTGCATACATTTGCCAAATTTTACAAATTAATACTTTTGCTTCTTCGGAGGCTATTTTTGGGAGAAAGGTTTTGCAAGCAGTGGTGCCTTCCGTTTAGGTTACCTGACTTGTTCCCTCCCTTCATCCGTGTCCTAAAGCTTTGGTATTGGTTCCCACAAGTAAGGATGAAGCCGTGGACCGGATACACCAATGTAGGAGAAAACAGAATTTATGTTTACCTGATAAATTTCTTTCTCCTACGGTGTATCCGGTCCACGGCCCGCCCTGGCATTTGGTCAGGTTTAAATTTTTATTTTTGTACACTACAGTCACCACTGCACCCTATGGTTCTCCTTTTTCTCCTAACCGTCGGTCGAATGACTGGGGGGCGGAGCCAGAGGGGGAGCTATATGGACAGCTCTGCTGTGTGCTCTCTTTGCCACTTCCTGTAGGGAATGAGAATATCCCTCAAGTAAGGATGAAGCCGTGGACCGGATACACCGTAGGAGAAAGAAATTTATCAGGTAAACATAAATTCAGTTTTTTTGGTTTCAGAACTCTGGACAGCACTTTTTTTATTGCTGGATGAATTTATCCACCAATCAGCAAGGACAACCCAGGTTGTTCACCAAAAATGGGCCGGCATCTAAACGTACTTTCTTGCATTTCAAATAAAGATACCAAGAGAATGAAGAAAATTTGATAATAGGAGTAAATTAGAAAGTTGCTTAAAATTTCGTGCTCAATCTGAATCACGAAAGAAAAATTTTGGGTACAGTGTCCCTTTAAGGCTGTTGCCTCTCTGTAATTTGCTTGTTTTTAAGTGCATAAAAAAAAAAAATAATAATAAAGAAAACCTAATTTATGCTTACCTGATAAATTCATATCTTTCATGGTTGTAAGAGTCCACGAGACCTCACCCTGCTTTTTGGTGATATTTTTTTATTTTTGTGTTATGACACAATTTTTTCCCCCCGGCTCCTATATTTTTTGCTTTTTCTTTTCTTACCTTTTTTGCTTGACTGTACGTCTGTCTACCATATAGGTTGGAGGAGTTATATAGAGCTCTTGGTTTTTGATACTTTGCCTCCTCCTAGTGGCAGGGAAGGTAATTTCCAGGAGTAATTGATTGTTCTCTTACCACTGTGAAAGAAATTATTTAATAGGTAAACATAAATTATGTTTTCTTTCATGTAATTAGCAAGAGTCCATGAGCTAGTGACGTATGGGATATACATTCCTACCAGGAGGGGCAAAGTTTCCCAAACCTTAAAATGCCTATAAATACACCCCTCACCACACCCACAAATCAGTTTTACAAACTTTGCCTCCTATGGAGGTGGTGAAGTAAGTTTGTGCTAGATTCTACGTTGATATGCGCTCCGCAGCAGGTTGGAGCCCGGTTTTCCTCTCAGCGTGCAGTGAATGTCAGAGGGATGTGAGGAGAGTATTGCCTATTTGAATTCAATGATCTCCTTCTACGGGTCTATTTCATAGGTTCTCTGTTATCGGTCGTAGAGATTCATCTCTTACCTCCCTCTTCAGATCGACGATATACTCTTATATATATATACCATTACCTCTACTGATTTTCGTTTCAGTACTGGTTTGGCTTTCTACAACATGTAGATGAGTGTCCTGGGGTAAGTAAGTCTTATTTTCTGTGACACTCTAAGCTATGGTTGGGCACTTTTTTATAAAGTTCTAAATATATGTATTCAAACATTTATTTGCCTTGACTCAGGATGTTCAACATTCCTTATTTTCAGACAGTCAGTTTCATATTTGGGATAATGCATTTGAATCAATAATTTTTTCTTACCTTAAAAAATTTGACTTTTTCCCTGTGGGCTGTTAGGCTCGCGGGGGCTCAAAATGCTTCATTTTATTGCGTCATTCTTGGCGCAGACTTTTTTGGCGCAAAATTTTTTCTGTTTCCGGCATCATACGTGTCGCCGGAAGTTGCGTCATTTTTGACGTTTTTTTTGCGTCAAAAGTGTCGGCGTTCCGGATGTGGCGTCATTTTTGGCGCCAAAAGCATTTAGGCGCCAAATAATGTGGGCGTCTTATTTGGCGCTAAAAAAATATGGGCGTCACTTTTGTCTCCACATTATTTAAGTCTCATTATTTATTGCTTCTGGTTGCTAGAAGCTTGTTCACTGGCATTTTTTTCCCATTCCTGAAACTGTCATTTAAGGAATTTGATCAATTTTGCTTTATATGTTGTTTTTTCTATTACATATCGCAAGATGTTCCACGTTGCAACTGAGTCAGAAGATACTTCAGGAAAATCGCTGCCCGGTGCTGGAGCTACCAAAGCTAAGTGTATCACTTTTGGTATCTGTTCCTTCAGCTGTTGTTTGTATTAAATGTTATGACAAACTTGTTAATGCAGATAAAATTTCCTTTAGTACTGTTACATTACCTGTTGCTGTTCCGTCAACATCTAATACTCAGAGTGTTCCTGATAACATAAGAGATTTTGTTTCTAAATCCATTAAGAAGGCTATGTCTGTTATTTCTCCTTCTAGTATATATAAAAGTCTTTTAACTTTTTTTCAGATGAATTTTTAAATGAACATCATCATTCTGATACTGATAATGGTTCTTCTGGTTCAGAGGTTTCTGTCTCAGAGGTTAATGCTGATAAATCTTTGTATTTGTTCAAGATGGAATTTATTCGTTCTTTATTTAAAGAAGTATTAATTGCATTAGAAATAGAGGATTCTGGTCCTCTTGATACTAAAACTAAACGTTTAAATAAGGTTTCTTTCATGTAATTAACAAGAGTCCATGAGCTAGTGACGTATGGGATATACATTCCTACCAGGAGGGGCAAAGTTTCCCAAACCTCAAAATGCCTATAAATACACCCCTCACCACACCCACAAATCAGTTTTACAAACTTTGCCTCCGATGGAGGTGGTGAAGTAAGTTTGTGCTAGATTCTACGTTGATATGCGCTCCGCAGCAAGTTGGAGCCCGGTTTTCCTCTCAGCGTGCAGTGAATGTCAGAGGGATGTGAGGAGAGTATTGCCTATTTGAATGCAGTGATCTCCTTCTACGGGGTCTATTTCATAGGTTCTCTGTTATCGGTCGTAGAGATTCATCTCTTACCTCCCTTTTCAGATCGACGATATACTCTTATATATACCATTACCTCTGCTGATTCTCGTTTCAGTACTGGTTTGGCTTTCTACAAACATGTAGATGAGTGTCCTGGGGTAAGTAAGTCTTATTTTCTGTGACACTCCAAGCTATGGTTGGGCACTTTATTTATAAAGTTCTAAATATATGTATTCAAACATTTATTTGCCTTGACTCAGAATGTTCAACTTTCCTTATTTTCCAGACAGTCAGTTTCATATTTGGGATAATGCATTTTAATTTAACATATTTTACCTTAAAATTTGACTTTTTCCCTGTGGGCTGTTAGGCTCGCGGGGGCTGAAAATGCTTCATTTTATTGCGTCATTTTTGGCGCGGACTTTTTTGGCGCAAAAAATTCTATTTCCGTTTCCGGCGTCATACGTGTCGCCGGAAGTTGCGTCATTCTTTGACGTTATTTTGCGCCAAAAATGTCGGCGTTCCGGATGTGGCGTCATTTTTGGCGCCAAAAGCATTTAGGCGCCAAATAATGTGGGCGTCTTTTTTGGCGCTAAAAAATTTGGGCGTCATTTTTTGTCTCCACATTATTTAAGTCTCATTATTTATTGCTTCTGGTTGCTAGAAGCTTGTTCACTGGCATTTTTTTCCCATTCCTGAAACTGTCATTTAAGGAATTTGATCAATTTTGCTTTATATGTTGTTTTTTTCTTTTACATATTGCAAGATGTTCCACGTTGCAACTGAGTCAGAAGTTACTACAGGAAAATCACTGCACAGTGCTGGAGCTACCAAGCTAAGTCTGTTATAAACTTTTGGTATCTGTTTCTCCAGCTGTTATTTGTATTGCATGTCATGTCAAACTTATTAATGCAGATAAAATTTCCTTTAGTACTGTTACATTACCTGTTGCTGTTCCGTCAACATCTAATTTTCAGAGTGTTCCTGATAACATAAGAGATTTTATTTATTTTAAATCCATTAAGAAGGCTATGTCTGTTATTTCTCCTTCTAGTATACATAAAAGTCTTTTAAAACTTCTCTTTTTTTCAGATGAATTTTTAAATGAACATCATCATTTTGATGCTGATAAATCTTTGTATTTGTCCAAGATGGAATTTATTCGTTCTTTACTTAAAGAAGTGTTATTTGCATTAGAAATAGAGGATTCTGGTCCTCTTGATACTAAATGTAAACGTTTAAATAAGGTAGTTATTCCAGAAGTGTTTTATCTCCCTGATGCTATTTCTGAAGTAATTTCCAGGGAATGGAATAATTTGGGTAATTTATTTACTCCTTCTAGACGTTTAAGCAATTTATATCCTGTGCCATCTGACAGATTAGAGTTTTTTGGGACAAAAATCCCTAAGGTTATGGGGCTGTCTCTACTCCTGCTAATGTACTACTATTCCTATGGCAGATAGTACTTCATTTAAGGATCCTTTAGATAGGAAAATTGAATCCTTTCTAAGAAAAGCTTACTTATGTTCAGGTAATCTTCTTAGACCTGCTATATTTTTAGCGGATGTTGCTGCAGCTTCAACTTTTTGGTTAGAAGCTTTAGCGCAACAAGTAACAGATCATAATTTTATAGCATTATTATTATTTTATAACATGCTAATAATTTTATTGGTGATACCATCTTTTGATATCATTAGAGTTGATGTCAGGTATATGTCTCTAGCTATTTTAGCTAGAAAAGCTTTATGGATTAAACTTGGAATACTGACATGTCTTCTAAGTCAACTTTGCTTTCCCTTTCTTTCCAGGGTAAATAATCATTTCGTTCCTTTCCTCACAACAAGGAACAAAAGCCTGATCCTTCATCCTCAGGAGCGGTATCAGTTTGGAAACTATTTCCAGTTTGGAATATATCCGAGCTTTATAGAAACCTATAGCCAGCTCCTAAGTACCTATGAAGGTGCGGCCCTTATTCCAGCTCAGCTGGTATGGGGCAGATTACGTTTTCTTCAAAGAAATTTGGATCAATTCCGTTCTTAATCTCTGGTTTCAGAAACATTGTTTCAGAAAGGTACAGAATTGGCTTCAAGTTAAGGCCTCCTGCTAAGAGATTCTTTTCTTCCCCGTGTCCCAGTTAACACAGCAAGGCTCAGCATTTCTGAAATGTGTTTCAGATCTAGAGTTGGCTGGAGTATTTATACCAGTTCCAGTTCTGGAACAGGGGCTGGGGTTTTATTTTATCTCTTCATTGTACCAAAGAAGGTCAATTCCTTCAGACCAGTTCTGGATCTATCATTATTGAATCGTTATGTTAGGATACCAACATTCAAGATGGTTACTGTAGGACTATCCTGCCTTTTGTTTAGCAAGGGCATTATATGTCTACAATAGATTTACAGGATGTGTATCTGCATATTCCGATTCATCCAGATTACTTTTAGTGTCTGAGATTCTCTTTTTAGACAAGCATTACCAGTTTTGTGGCTCTACCGTTTGGCCTAGCCTCAGTTCCAAGAATTTTTTTCAAAGGTTCTCGGTGCCCTTCTTTCTCTATTCAGAGAATAGAGTGTTGGTATTTCCTTATTTGGACGATATCTTGGTACTTGCTCAGTCTTCTCATTTTCGTAGAATCTCATACGAATCGACTTGTGTTGTTTCTTCAAGTTCATGGTTGGAGGATCAATTTACCAATCAGTTCATTGATTCCTCAGACAAGGGTAACCTTTTTAGGTTTCTAGATAAATTCAGTGTCTATGACTCTGTCCTTGTCAGTCAAGAGAAGTTTATCATTGATATCAGCTTGTCAAAACCTTCAGTCACAATCATTCCCTTTGGTAGCCTTATGCATGGAAATGTTGGGTCTTAGGACTGCCGCATCAGATGCGATCTCCTTTGCTCGTTTTTACATGCGACCTCTTCAGCTCTGTATGCTGAACCAATGGTGCAGGGATTACTCAAAGATATCTCAATTAGTATCTTTAAACCGATTTTATGACACTCTCTGACATGGTGGACAGATCACCATCGTTTAGTTCAGGGGGCTTCTTTGTTCTTCCGACCTGGACTATAATCTCAACAGATGCTAGTTTTACAGGTTGGGGAGCTGTATGGGGGTATCTGACGGCACAAGGGGTTTGGGAATCTCAGGAGGTGAGATTTCCGATCAATATTTTGGAACTCCGTGCAATTTTCAGAGCTCTTCAGTCTTGGCCTCTTCCGAAGAGAGAGTTGTTCATTTGTTTTCAGATAAGACAATGTCACATCTGTGGCATACATCAATCATCAAGGAGGGACTCACAGTCCTCTGGCTATGAAAGAAGTATCTCGAATTTTGGTTTGGGCGGAATCCAGCTCCTGTCTAATCTCTGCGGTTTATATCCCAGGTATGGACAATTGGAAAGCGGATTATCTCAGTCGCCAAACGTTGCATCCGGGCGAATGGTCTCTTCACCCAGAGGTATTTCTTCAGATTGTTCAAATGTGGGAACTTCCAGAAATAGATCTGATGGCTTCTCATCTAAACAAGAAACTTCCCAGGTATCTGTCCAGATCCCGGGATCCTCAGGCGGAGGCAGTGGATGCATTTTCACTTCCTTGGAAGTATCATCCTGCCTATATCTTTCCGCCTCTAGTTCTTCTTCCAAGAGTAATCTCCAAGATTCTGAAGGAATGCTCGTTTGTTCTGCTGGTAGCTCCGGCATGGCCTCACAGGTTTTGGTATGAGGATCTTGTCCGGATGGCCTTTTGCCAACCGTGTACTCTTCCGTTAAGACCAGACCTTTTGTCTCAAGGTCCTTTTTTCCATCAGGATCTGAAATCCTTAAATTTAAAGGTATGGAGATTGAACGCTTGATTCTTGGTCAAAGAGGTTTCTCTGACTCTGTGATTAATACTATGTTACAGGCTCGTAAATCTGTATCCAGAGAGATATATTATAGAGTCTGGAAGACTTATATTTCTTGGTGTCTTTCTCATCATTTTTCTTGGCATTTTTTTTAGAATACCGAGAATATTACAATTTCTTCAGGATGGTTTAGATAAGGGTTTGTCCGCAAGTTCCTTGAAAGGTCAAATCTCTGCTCTTTCTGTTCTTTTTCAACAGAAAGGTTGCTATTCTTCCTGATATTCATTGTTTTGTACAAGCTTTGGTTCGTATAAAGCCTGTCATTAAGTCAATTTCTCCTCCTTGGAGTTTGAATTTGGTTCTGGGAGCTCTTCAAGCTCCTCCGTTTGAACCTATGCATTCATTGGACATTAAATTACTTTCTTGGAAAGTTTTGTTCCTTTTGGCCATCTCTTCTGCTAGAAGAGTTTCTGAATTTTCTGCTCTTTCGTGTGAGTCTCCTTTTCTGATTTTTCATCAGGATAAGGCGGTGTTGCGAACTTCTTTTGAATTTTTACCTAAAGTTGTGAATTCCAACAACATTAGTAGAGAAATTGTGGTTCCTTCATTATGTCCTAATCCTAAGAATTCTAAGGAGAAATCATTGCATTCTTTGGATGTTGTTAGAGCTTTGAAATATTATGTTGAAGCTACGAAATCTTTCCGTAAGACTTCTAGTCTATTTGTTATCTTTTCCGGTTCTAGGAAAGGCCAGAAAGCTTCTGCCATTTCTTTGGCATCTTGGTTGAAATCTTTAATTCATCTTGCCTATGTTGAGTCGGGTAAAATTCCGCCTCAGAGAATTACAGCTCATTCTACTAGGTCAGTATCTACTTCCTGGGCGTTTAGGAATGAAGCTTCGGTTGACCAGATCGGCAAAGCAGCAACTTGGTCCTCTTTGCATACTTTTTCTAAATTCTACCATTTTGATGTCTTTTCTTCTTCTGAAGCAGTTTTTGGTAGAACAGTTCTTCAGGCAGCGATTTCAGTTTGAATCTTCTGCTTATGTTTTTTGTTAAACTTTATTTTGGGTGTGGATTATTTTCAGCAGGAATTGGCTGTCTTTATTTTATCCCTCCCTCTCTAGTGACTCTTGTGTGGAAAGATCCACATCTTGGGTAGTCATTATCCCATACGTCACTAGCTCATGGACTCTTGTTAATTACATGAAAGAAAACATAATTTATGTAAGAACTTACCTGATAAATTCATTTCTTTCATATTAACAAGAGTCCATGAGGCCCACCCTTTTTTGTGGTGGTTATGATTTTTTTGTATAAAGCACAATTATTCCAATTCCTTATTTTATATGCTTCGCACTTTTTTTCTTATCACCCCACTTCTTGGCTATTCGTTAAACTGATTTGTGGGTGTGGTGAGGGGTGTATTTATAGGCATTTTGAGGTTTGGGAAACTTTGCCCCTCCTGGTAGGAATGTATATCCCATACGTCACTAGCTCATGGACTCTTGTTAATATGAAAGAAATGAATTTATCAGGTAAGTTCTTACATAAATTATGTTTTTTAAATCTCCTGTAGTTATTCCAGAAGTTTTTCCTGTCCCTGATGCTATTTCTGAAGTAATTTCCAGGGAATGGAATAATTTGGGTAATTCATTTACTCCTTTTAA
Source organism: Bombina bombina (assembly GCF_027579735.1). Classification (NCBI taxonomy): domain Eukaryota; kingdom Metazoa; phylum Chordata; class Amphibia; order Anura; family Bombinatoridae; genus Bombina; species Bombina bombina. The sequence goes on along the minus strand of NC_069502.1, from coordinate 383,188,132 downwards.
AACGTTTTAAGCAATTATATCCTGTGCCATCTGACAGATTAGAGTTTGGGACAAAATCCCTAAGGTTAATGGGGCTGTCTCTACTCCTGCTATATTTTTAGCGGATGTTGCTGCAGCTTCAACTTTTTGGTTAGAAGCTTTAGCGCAACAAGTAACAGATCATAATTCTCATAGCATTTTTATTCTATAACATGCTAATTATTTTATTTGTGATGCCATCTTTGATATCATTAGAATTGATGTCAGGTATATGTCTCTAACTATTTTAGCTAGAAGAGCTTTATGGCTTAAAACTTGGAATGCTGATATGTCTTCTAAGTCTACTTTGCTATCCCTTTCTTTCCAGGGTAATAAATTATTCGGTTTTCAGTTGGATTCTTTTATCTCAACTGTTACTGGAAGGAAGGGAACTTTTTTACCACAGGATAAAAAATCTGAGGTAAATTTAGGTCTAATAATTGTTTTCGTTCCTTTCATCACAACAAGGAACAAAAGCCTGATCCTTCATCCTCAGGAGCTGTATCAGTTTGGAAACCTTCTTCACTTTGGAATATATCCAAGCCTTATAGAAACCCAAAGCCAGCTCCTAAGTCCCCATGAAGGTGTGGCCCTCATTCCAGCTCAGCTGGTAGGGGGCAGTTTACGTTCTTTTCAAAGAAATTTGGATCAATTCCGTTCACAATCTCTGGTTTCAGAACATTGTTTCAGAAGGGTACAGAATTGGCTTCAAGTTAAGGCCTCCTGCAAAGAGATTTTTTTCTTTCCCGTGTCCCAGTAAACCCAGCAAAGGCTCAAGCATTTCTGAAATGTGTTTCAGATCTAGAGTTGGCTGGAGTAATTATGCCAGTTCCAGTTCTGGAACAGGAGCTGGGGTTTTATTCTATCTCTTCATTGTACCAAAGAAGGTCAATTCCTTCAGACCAGTTCCGGATCTATCAATATTGAATCGTTATGTAAGGATACCAACATTCAAGATGGTAGCTGTAAGGACTATCCTGCCTTTTGTTCAGCAAGGGCATTATATGTCTACAATAGATTTACAGGATGCATATCTGCATATTCTGATTCATCCAGATCACTTTTAGTTTCTGAGATTCTCTTTTTTAGACAAGCATTGCCAGTTTTGTGGCTCTACCGTTTGGCTTAGCATCAGCTCCAAGAATTTTTACAAAGGTTCTCGGTGCCCTTCTGTCTGTATTCAGAGAACAGGGTATTGGTATTTCCTTATTTGGACGATATCTTGGTACTTGCTCAGTCTTCACATTTAACAGAATCTCTTATACAAATCGACTTGTGTTGTTTCTTCAAGATCATGGTTGGAGGATCAATTTACCAAAAAGTTAATTGATTCCTCAGACAAGGGTAACCTTTTTAGGTTTCCAGGTAGATTCAGTGTCTATGACTCTGTCTTTGTCAGACAAGAGAAGTCTAACATTGATATCAGCTTGTCAAAACCTTCAGTCACAATCATTCCCTTTGGTAGCCTTATGCATGGAAATTTTAGGTCTTATGACTGCTGCATCGGACGCGATCTCCTTTGCTCATTTTCACATGCGACCTCTTCAGCTCTGTATGCTGAACCAATGGTGCAGGGATTACACAAAGATATCTCAATTAATATCTTTAAAACCGATTGTACGACACTCTCTGACGTGGTGGACAGATCACCATCGTTTAGTTCAGGGGGCTTCTTTTGTTCTTCCGACCTGGACTGTAATTTCAACAGATGCAAGTCTTACAGGTTGGGGAGCTGTGTGGGGGTCTCTGACGGCACAAGGGGTTTGGGAATCTCAGGAGGTGAGATTACCGATCAATATTTTGGAACTCCGTGCAATTTTCAGAGCTCTTCAATCTTGGCCTCTTCTGAAGAGAGAGTCGTTCATTTGTTTTCAGACAGACAATGTCACAACTATGGCAAACATCAATCATCAAGGAGGGACTCACAGTCCTCTGGCTATGAAAGAAGTATCTCGAATTCTGGTTTGGGCGGAATCCAGCTCCTGTCTAATCTCTGCGGTTCATTTCCCAGGTATAGACGATTAGGAAGCGGATTATCTCAGTCGTCAAACGTTGTATCCGGGCGAATGGTCTCTTCACCCAGAGGTATTTCTTCAGATTGTTCAAATGTGGGAACTTCCAGAAATAGATCTGATGGTTTCTCATCTAAACAAGAAACTTCCCAGGTATCTGTTCAGACCCCGGGATCCTCAGGCGGAGGCAGTGAATGCATTATCACTTCCTTGGAAGTATCATCCTGCCTATATCTCTCCGCCTCTAGTTCTTCTTCCAAGAGTTATCTCCAAGATTCTGAAGGAATGCTCGTTTGTTCTGCTGGTAGCTCCAGCATGGACGGATTCTTTTTCGGATGGCCTCTTGCCAACCGTGGGCTCTTCCGTTAAGACCAGACCTTCTGTCGCAAGGTCCTTTTTTCCATCAGGATCTCAAATCTTTAAATTTAAGGGTATGGAGATTGAACGCTTGATTCTTGGTCAAAGAGGTTTCTCTGACTCTGTGATTAATACTATGTTACAGGCTCGTAAATCTGTATCTAGAGAGATATATTATAGAGTCTGGAAGACTTATATTTCTTAGTGTCTTCTCATTATTTTTCCTGGCATTCTTTTAGAATTCCGAGAATTTTTTTACAGTTTCTTCAGGATGGTTTAGATAAAGGTTTGTCCGCAAGTTCCTTGACAGGACAAATCTCTGCCCTTTCTGTTCTTTTTCACAGAAAGATTGCTAATCTTCCTGATATTCATTGTTTTGTACAAGACTTGGTTCGTATAAAACCTGTCATTCAGTCAATTTCTCCTCCTTGGAATTTGAATTTGGTTCTGGGGGCTCTTCTAGCTCCTCCTTTTGAACCCATGCATTCATTTGGACATTAAACTTCTTTCTTGGAAAGTTTTGTTTCTTTTGGCCATCTCTTCTGCCAGAAGAGTCTCTGAATTATCTGCTCTTTCTTGTGAGTCTCCTTTTCTGATTTTTCATCAGGATAAGGCGGTGTTGCGAACTTCTTTTGAATTTTTTCCTAAGGTTGTGTATTCTAACAACATTAGTAGAGAAATTGTGGTTCCTTCATTATGTCCTAATCTTAAGAATTCTAAGGAGAAATCATTGCATTCTTTGGATGTTGTTAGAGCTTTGTATTATTATGTTGAAGCTACTAAGTCTTTCCGAAAGACTTCTAGTCTATTTTTCATCTTTTCTGGTTCTAGAAAAAGCCAGAAAGCTTCTGCCATTTCTTTGGCATCATGGTTGAAATCTTTAATTCATCATGCCTATGTCGAGTCGGGTAAAACTCCGCCTCAAAGGATTACAGCTCATTCTACTAGGTCAGTTTCTACTTCCTGGGCGTTTAGGAATGAAGCTTCGGTTGATCAGATTTGCAAAGCAGCAACTTGGTCCTCTGCATACTTTTACTAAATTCTACCATTTTGATGTGTTTTCTTCTTCTGAAGCAGTTTTTGGTAGAAAAGTACTTCAGGCAGCTGTTTCAGTTTGAATCTTCTGCTTATGTTTTCATTAAACTTTATTTTGGGTGTGGATTATTTTCAGCAGGAATTGGCTGTCTTTATTTTATCCCTCCCTCTCTAGTGACTCTTGCGTGGAAAGATCCACATCTTGGGTAGTCATTATCCCCTACGTCACTAGCTCATGGACTCTTGCTAATTACATGAAAGAAAACATAATTTATGTAAGAACTTACCTGATAAATTCATTTCTTTCATATTAGCAAGAGTCCATGAGGCCCACCCTTTTTGTGGTGGTTATGATTTTTTTTGTATAAAGCACAATTATTCCAATTCCTTATTTTATATGCTTTCGCACTTTTTTCTTATCACCCCACTTCTTGGCTATTCGTTAAACTGATTTGTGGGTGTGGTGAGGGGTGTATTTATAGGCATTTTAAGGTTTGGGAAACTTTGCCCCTCCTGGTAGGAATGTATATCCCATACGTCACTAGCTCATGGACTCTTGCTAATATGAAAGAAATTAATTTATCAGGTAAGTTCTTACATAAATTATGTTTTTATTTTTAATGTCACTTTAAATGGGTCCTTGAAGTATTTTCGTTGCAAATGATTGTTATGCAAAATGAATGTTTTGAAAGCATGAAAATTCTATTTAATAGACATATTTTAAACTTAGTGTCAGTGCACTGCCTTGTACAAGGCTGTATCTGCATGCGTCTCACCAACAGTGGCAAGCACAACAGACAGTGGTCGACTCTACAGGGTACGTTGGCTGCCATTAAAAAGGTTAAAGTAAAAGCTAACAAAATAAGGGAATGTCTTTATGCATTTATCTTATTTATATGTGATTTTTCTTACATATTTTTATACTACAATAATTTTTTGGTTTTTATAGATCTGGAGTATGAAGCAAGATAACTGTGTTCATGACTTGCAAGCACATAACAAAGAGATTTATACCATCAAATGGAGCCCTACTGGGCCAGGGACAAATAATCCAAATGCTAATCTTATGCTGGCAAGGTAAATTATTTTTCCCTTTTGTTTTTAATAATTTTATTAATGCTGTTTTATACAGTGACAGACACATTTTATTTTACAGTGCGTCGTTTGATTCTACAGTAAGATTGTGGGATGTAGACAGAGGAATCTGCATTCACACATTAACAAAACATCAGGAACCTGTGTACAGTGTAGCCTTTAGTCCTGATGGCCGGTACTTGGCCAGTGGTTCATTTGACAAATGTGTACACATCTGGAATACACAGGTATGTTGTGTTTTTTTTCACAGCAGTATCCTCCTATTCCTTCTACCTCATTACTTCACTGTTTTTGTTTAGTCAGTAATTGCAGCTTAGAAGAGCAGATGTTGCCCCTGTGTAAAGTACATTATCAAATCTTGTGTGGACCCCTAAAAATGTTAAGGAACCCCCTGGTAGAGGGGGTCATGACCTCCTGTTTAAGAAACAGTGTTAGAGAAACTTTCACCCATTCTGGAAATTTATATTTTTATGACCATGTCTTTTAAAGTCAATTTAACAGAACTTCTAACGATCCACTGGAAGACAATTGTTGTTAGCCAATATATGTGTTGTATAAAGTAATGTATATTTTCTCACTTTACTTTAGACGGGTGCATTAGTTCACAGCTATCGGGGAACAGGGGGAATCTTTGAGGTTTGTTGGAATGCAGCAGGGGACAAAGTCGGAGCAAGTGCGTCAGATGGTTCAGTAAGTACTTTGTGATGTTCAATAAACATTGATTCAAAGTGGTGCTGTTGGATTTCATGTAATGTTTCCTGATTTGATATGAAACAATACTCATTTGAGTTATGGTGGAGATAAAAGCATGAGATCAAAATCCTCCATTTCATAAAAGTAAGAGCCATAGAATTATTGTATAGAAAATTACAAAATCTAGACAAGTACCTCACTTGCTTTTTCCCAGAAGTGCTCTGTATACATTGTTACCATATACATTGTTATACAATATCTCACACTTTTCTAGCCCATTAAGGGGATTGGTGTGGTTAAAGTAAAGGTAAAGTTTTGAGTTTGTGAATACCCCAAAACCTTCTTCTTTAGTATGTAAAAGTACTTGCTAAGTTTATTTTACTGTCCAAGCTTCACTTTTGATTATATTTTATTTTTAATTTTAGTATAGTTTCCTTGCCGACTCCTCCCAGCATGAACTTCCGTGTTTCCCTGGTTCCTCTTAGAGAGCGGTCCCACCCGCTCTCTACGTCGGCTGAAAGCTCGTGCACGACCAAATTTTGTTCTGCGCATGTGTGACTTTCACGAGATACAAAGTATTCAATGAACTATTATTCAAGAAGTTGCACTCACTTAGACCGCGATCGATGTATACTCTTATTTCTCCAACATAGGTGTGTCCGGTCCACGGCGTCATCCTTACTTGTGGGATATTCTCTTCCCCAACAGGAAATGGCAAAGAGCCCAGCAAAGCTGGTCACATGATCCCTCCTAGGCTCCGCCTACCCCAGTCATTCTCTTTGCCGTTGTACAGGCAACATCTCCACGGAGATGGCTTAGAGTTTTTTAGTGTTTAACTGTAGTTTTTATTATTCAATCAAGAGTTTGTTATTTTGAAATAGTGCTGGTATGTACTATTTACTCAGAAACAGAAAAGAGATGAAGATTTCTGTTTGTATGAGGAAAATGATTTTAGCAACCGTCACTAAAATCCATGGCTGTTCCACACAGGACTGTTGAGAGCAATTAACTTCAGTTGGGGGAACAGTGAGCAGTCTCTTGCTGCTTGAGGTATGACACATTCTAACAAGACGATGTAATGCTGGAAGCTGTCATTTTCCCTCTGGGATCCGGTAAGCCATGTTTATTACGATTGTAAATAAGGGCTTCAAAAAGGGCTTATTAAGACTGTAGACTTTTTTTGGGCTAAATCTATTGATTATTAACACATATTTAGCCTTGAGGAATCATTTTATCTGGGTATTTTGATTTAATAATATCGGCAGGCACTGTTTTAGACTCCTTATTCTTTAGGGGCTTTCCCAAAGCATAGGCAGAGCCTCATTTTCGCGCCGGTGTTGCGCACTTGTTTTTGAGCATGCAGTCGCATGTGAGAGGAGCTCTGATACTTAGAAAAGACTTTCTAAAGTTCAAAACGGCTCCGGTTCCGTTATTTTAAGGGTTAAAGCTTCCAAATTTGATGTGCAATACTTTTAAGGCTTTAAGACACTGTGGTGAAAATTTGGTGAATTTTGAACAATTCCTTCATGTTTTTTCGCATTTGCAGTAATAAAGTGTGTTCAGTTTAAAATTTAAAGTGACAGTAACGGTTTTATTTTAAAACGTTTTTTGTACTTGTTATCAAGTTTATGCCTGTTTAACATGTCTGAACTACCAGATAGACTGTGTTCTGAATGTGGGGAAGCCAGAATTCCTATTCATTTAAATAAATGTGATTTATGTGACAATGACAATGATGCCCAAGATGATTCCTCAAGTGAGGGGAGTAAGCATGGTACTGCATCATTCCCTCCTTCGTCTACACGAGTCTTGCCCACTCAGGAGGCCCCTAGTACATCTAGCGCGCCAATACTCCTTACTATGCAACAATTAACGGCTGTAATGGATAATTCTGTCAAAAACATTTTAGCCAAAATGAACACTTATCAGCGTAAGCGCGACTGCTCTGTTTTAGATACTGAAGAGCATGACGACGCTGATATTAATATTTCTGAAGGGCCCCTAACTCAGTCTGATGGGGCCAGGGAGGTTTTGTCTGAGGGAGAAATTACTGATTCAGGGAACATTTCTCAACAAGCTGAACCTGATGTGATTGCATTTAAATTTAAGTTGGAACATCTCCGCATTCTGCTTAAGGAGGTATTATCCACTCTGGATGATTGTGACAAGTTGGTCATCCCAGAGAAACTATGTAAAATGGACAAGTTCCTAGAGGTGCCGGGGCTCCCAGAAGCTTTTCCTATACCCAAGCGGGTGGCGGACATTGTTAATAAAGAATGGGAAAGGCCCGGTATTCCTTTCGTCCCTCCCCCCATATTTAAAAAATTGTTTCCTATGGTCGACCCCAGAAAGGACTTATGGCAGACAGTCCCCAAGGTCGAGGGGGCGGTTTCCACTTTAAACAAACGCACCACTATACCCATAGAGGATAGTTGTGCTTTCAAAGATCCTATGGATAAAGAATTAGAAGGTTTGCTTAAAAAGATGTTTGTTCAGCAGGGTTACCTTCTACAACCAATTTCATGCATTGTCCCTGTCGCTACAGCCGCATGTTTCTGGTTCGATGAGCTGATAAAGGCGGTCGACAGTGATTCTCCTCCTTATGAGGAGATTATGGACAGAATCAATGCTCTCAAATTGGCTAATTCCTTCACCCTAGACGCCACTTTGCAATTGGCTAGGTTAGCGGCTAAGAATTCTGGGTTTGCTATTGTGGCGCGCAGAGCGCTTTGGTTGAAATCTTGGTCGGCTGATGCGTCTTCCAAGAACAAGCTACTTAACATTCCTTTCAAGGGGAAAACGCTGTTTGGCCCTGACTTGAAAGAGATTATCTCGGATATCACTGGGGGTAAGGGCCACGCCCTTCCTCAGGATCGGCCTTTCAAGGCAAAAAATAAACCTAATTTTCGTCCCTTTTGCAGAAACGGACCAGCCCAAAGTGCTACGTCCTCTTAGCAAGAGGGTAATACTTCTCAAGCCAAGCCAGCTTGGAGACCAATGCAAGGCTGGAACAAGGGAAAGCAGGCCAAGAAACCTGCCACTGCTACCAAGACAGCATGAAATGTTGGCCCCCGATCCGGGACCGGATCTGGTGGGGGGCAGACTCTCTCTCTTCGCTCAGGCTTGGGCAAGAGATGTTCTGGATCCTTGGGCGCTAGAAATAGTCTCCCAAGGTTATCTTCTGGAATTCAAGGGACTTCCCCCAAGGGGGAGGTTCCACAGGTCTCAGTTGTCCTCAGACCACATAAAAAGACAGGCATTCTTACATTGTGTAGAAGACCTGTTAAAAATGGGAGTGATTCATCCCGTTCCATTAAGAGAACAAGGGATGGGGTTCTACTCCAATCTGTTTATAGTTCCCAAAAAAGAGGGAACGTTCAGACCAATCTTAGATCTCAAGATCTTAAACAAGTTTCTCAAGGTTCCATCGTTCAAGATGGAAACCATTCGAACTATTCTTCCTTCCATCCAGGAAGGTCAATTCATGACCACGGTGGATTTAAAGGATGCGTATCTACATATTCCTATCTACAAGGAACATCATCGGTTCCTGAGGTTCGCATTCCTGGACAAACATTACCAGTTTGTGGCGCTTCCTTTCGGATTAGCCACTGCTCCAAGGATTTTCACAAAGGTACTAGGGTCCCTTCTAGCTGTGCTAAGACCAAGGGGCATTGCTGTAGTACCTTACTTGGACGACATTCTGATTCAAGCGTCGTCCCTTCCTCAAGCAAAGGCTCACACGGACATTGTCCTGGCCTTTCTCAGATCTCACGGATGGAAAGTGAACGTGGAAAAGAGTTCTCTATCTCCGTCAACAAGGGTTCCCTTCTTGGGAACAATAATAGACTCCTTAGAAATGAGGATTTTTCTGACAGAGGCCAGAAAAACAAAACTTCTAGACTCTTGTCGGATACTTCATTCCGTTCCTCTTCCTTCCATAGCTCAGTGCATGGAAGTGATCGGGTTGATGGTAGCGGCAATGGACATAGTTCCTTTTGCACGCATTCATCTAAGACCATTACAACTGTGCATGCTCAGTCAGTGGAATGGGGACTATACAGACTTGTCTCCGAAGATACAAGTAAATCAGAGGACCAGAGACTCACTCCGTTGGTGGCTGTCCCTGGACAACCTGTCACGAGGGATGACATTCCGCAGACCAGAGTGGGTCATTGTCACGACCGACGCCAGTCTGATGGGCTGGGGCGCGGTCTGGGGATCCCTGAAAGCTCAGGGTCTTTGGTCTCGGGAAGAATCTCTTCTACCGATAAATATTCTGGAACTGAGAGCGATATTCAATGCTCTCAAGGCTTGGCCTCAGCTAGCGAGGGCCAAGTTCATACGGTTTCAATCAGACAACATGACAACTGTTGCGTACATCAACCATCAGGGGGGAACAAGGAGTTCCCTGGCGATGGAAGAAGTGACCAAAATCATTCTATGGGCGGAGTCTCACTCCTGCCACCTGTCTGCTATCCACATCCCAGGAGTGGAAAATTGGGAAGCGGATTTTCTGAGTCGTCAGACATTGCATCCGGGGGAGTGGGAACTCCATCCGGAAATCTTTGCCCAAGTCACTCAGCTGTGGGGCATTCCAGACATGGATCTGATGGCCTCTCGTCAGAACTTCAAAGTTCCTTGCTACGGGTCCAGATCCAGGGATCCCAAGGCGGCTCTAGTGGATGCATTAGTAGCACCTTGGACCTTCAAACTAGCTTATGTGTTCCCGCCGTTTCCTCTCATCCCCAGGCTGGTAGCCAGGATCAATCAGGAGAGGGCGTCGGTGATCTTGATAGCTCCTGCGTGGCCACGCAGGACTTGGTACGCAGATCTGGTGAATATGTCATCGGCTCCTCCTTGGAAGCTACCTTTGAGACGAGACCTTCTTGTTCAGGGTCCGTTCGAACATCCGAATCTGGTTTCACTCCAGCTGACTGCTTGGAGATTGAACGCTTGATCTTATCGAAGCGAGGATTCTCAGATTCTGTTATCGATACTCTTGTTCAGGCCAGAAAGCCTGTAACTAGAAAGATTTACCACAAAATTTGGAAAAAATATATCTGTTGGTGTGAATCTAAAGGATTCCCTTGGGACAAGGTTAAGATTCCTAGGATTCTATCCTTCCTTCAAGAAGGATTGGAAAAAGGATTATCTGCAAGTTCCCTGAAGGGACAGATGTCTGCCTTGTCTGTGTTACTTCACAAAAAGCTGGCCGCTGTGCCAGTTGTTCAAGCCTTTGTTCAGGCTCTGGTTAGAATTAAGCCTGTTTACAAACCTTTGACTCCTCCTTGGAGTCTCAATTTAGTTCTTTCAGTTCTTCAGGGGGTTCCGTTTGAACCCTTGCATTCCGTTGATATTAAGTTATTATCTTGGAAAGTTTTGTTTTTAGTTGCAATTTCTTCTGCTAGAAGAGTTTCAGAATTATCTGCTCTGCAGTGTTCTCCTCCTTATCTGGTGTTCCATGCAGATAAGGTGGTTTTACGTCCTAAACCTGGTTTTCTTCCAAAAGTTGTTTCTAACAAAAACATTAACCAGGAGATTATCGTACCTTCTCTGTGTCCGAAACCAGTTTCAAAGAAGGAACGTTTGTTACACAATTTGGATGTTGTTCGCGCTCTAAAATTCTATTTAGATGCTACAAAGGATTTTAGACAAACATCTTCCTTGTTTGTTGTTTATTCCGGTAAAAGGAGAGGTCAAAAAGCAACTTCTACCTCTCTCTCTTTTTGGATTAAAAGCATCATCAGATTGGCTTACGAGACTGCCGGACGGCAGCCTCCCGAAAGAATCACAGCTCATTCCACTAGGGCTGTGGCTTCCACATGGGCCTTCAAGAACGAGGCTTCTGTTGATCAGATATGTAGGGCAGCGACTTGGTCTTCACTGCACACTTTTACCAAATTTTACAAGTTTGATACTTTTGCTTCTTCTGAGGCTATTTTTGGGAGAAAGGTTTTGCAAGCCGTGGTGCCTTCCATTTAGGTGACCTGATTTGCTCCCTCCCTTCATCCGTGTCCTAAAGCTTTGGTATTGGTTCCCACAAGTAAGGATGACGCCGTGGACCGGACACACCTATGTTGGAGAAAACAGAATTTATGTTTACCTGATAAATTACTTTCTCCAACGGTGTGTCCGGTCCACGGCCCGCCCTGGTTTTTTTAATCAGGTCTGATAATTTATTTTCTTTAACTACAGTCACCACGGTACCATATGGTTTCTCCTATGCAAATATTCCTCCTTAACGTCGGTCGAATGACTGGGGTAGGCGGAGCCTAGGAGGGATCATGTGACCAGCTTTGCTGGGCTCTTTGCCATTTCCTGTTGGGGAAGAGAATATCCCACAAGTAAGGATGACGCCGTGGACCGGACACACCGTTGGAGAAAGTAATTTATCAGGTAAACATAAATTCTGTTTTTGTAAGCAGAAGTGGAAGAAAAGTCACAGAGAGCATGCGCGTCTCATGAACGAGCACGGCCAAGAAGTAGGATGATTCTTGATTAATGCATGCGCTTGGGACTCAAGTGACATTGTAATGGATGGGCTGACACCCCCCCAGGGGGAGGGAAGCGATCATTGAAGGATCAAATAGAACTAGAGTGTCAAGAAAAAGGCGGGCGGAGGAAAAATTAATATTGTCGGCTAATTAGAAGGTAATTAAATAAGTTATTTGAACGATGAATGAAACTAGGGCTGATTTTAAATGAAGTTGAAGATGGCATTAAGGGGTTTGCTTAACTTCACCTTACCTTTAAGCACAGAACTATGAAGCAAAGAGTGAGATATTGTATATCTAATTTGCATATCTTCCCCAGAGTTCCCTGGTGCATTGGTAACAATGTATACAAAGCACTTCTGGGGAAAAGTAAGTGAGGATACTTAGGTTTGCTAATTTTAAATAAAATAATTATATGGCCCAATCTTATATGTGAAGATTTTTGGCAGTGTTGTGGATATTAAAGGGATACTAAACCCACATTTTTCTTTCATGATTCAGATAGAGCATGCAATTTTAAGCAACTTATCTAATTTACTCCTTTTTAGCAATTTTTCTTAATTCTCTTGCTGTTTTTATTTGAAAAGCAAGATTGTAAGCATTGGAACTGCCCATTTTTGGTTCAGCGCCTGGGTATCGTGTGCTCATTGGTGGCTAAATGTAGCCACCAATCAGCAAGCGCTATCAAGGGTGCTGAACCAAAAATGGGCCGGCTCCTTAGCTTAGATTTACTGCTTTTTCAAATAAAGATAGCAAAAGAATTAATTAAAATTGATAATACGATTAAATTAGAAAATTGCTTAAAATTGCATGTTCTTTCTGAATCATGAAAGAAAAAATTGTGTTTAGTATCCCTTTAACAGCAATAGGGTAAAATGTGCTCTTATGTCTGAAAAAATATATGCAGATCCTTATGTGATTTAGCTCAGCTGTATGTAGTTTTTGGCCGTTTTATCGAGACCTTTTCCATCTAAAGGGGAGGAGAGTCCACGGCTTCATTTATTACTATTGGGAATTAAGAACCTGGCCACCAGGAGGAGGCAAAGACACCCCAGCCAAAGGCTTAAATACCTCCCCCCACTTTCCTCATCCCCCAGTCATTCTTTGGCTTTCGTCACAGGAGGATGGCAGAGGAGTTCCAGAGTTTTGGAGTAGTCGCTTATAGAGAGTAGTACTCTTGGGACTGGAGTTTTAAGTAGTCCTGTCAGCCTCTCAGTGAGAGCCTGGGCGAAAGCTAGAGTCCGGAGATGCAGGGAGAGCCTTTCAGCGAAACCATCTCGACTCATATTAACAGCTCCATAAGCAATCGGCGTTGACGACTTTTGCTGCCTGCTTTCTTCACTCAAGTCCATGTCAGGAGCGAGGCTACTAACCTGTCACACTTGAAGGGCCATGCTCCTGTTCCACGGTGTAGATTCTGGTAAGATCGTTTCATTTTTTTATTAATAATAACATAGAAGACAGGGTCACAGTGTGGCGCCTTTTTTTATCTTTACAGAATCAAGGGTTAATATTCCTGGAAGGAGGATTATTGAATGGGGGGGGGGGGTTATACATGATATTGTTTGTGTCATTGCTGCATTATGTGCAAGGCTCTGGCAATGTGTGAAACTTTCAGGTTACTTGCAGAAACTTTGGGGGCCATTTTTTGGCACGTTTTTCCCTAGTGCAGGGGCGGTCCTGCCAGGCATTCCATGTGACTGAGTGTGGTTATCTATCCTTCCTGTTGAACTGGGGCGCAGAAGAGGTAGCGGTTTCTGTAGTCCGGGTCCTAGGAGGTGGTGAGTGCCCCGGCCATTGGTGGTATAAAGGTGCCTTTTTAATAAATAAAGTTAGTCTAACCAAGCGCGCTAGCGATGGAGGACTGATGCGTTGGAAGACTCTCCTTTCTTAATAAAGTCTCATTCCTGTGTTTTTGGGGTTTTTTTGTTTATTTTTTTATTGAGGTTCTAAAATAAGCAATACAAGCAAGTTATTGCACAAAACGTCAAACAAAACACAAAATTGTCAGTTAGGTAATCACCGTAGAACAATGTCCTTTAACATACAAATTGCTTGAAGATATAAGTACAATATAAGCAATGAACCTCGGTTTTCTGGTATAAAGTGACCTCCTGAAGTATAATTATATATAATATGGAGTTAAATTGTTTCCCCCAAAGAACTAACAAGGTCTCTCTTGGACCTCCTGAACTGCATTATAAACATGCTGGGGGACTTTAAGGAGGAGATAAAATAACAAATAGGCCACTCTTGGGCCTAAGGATTGAAATAATATGATAACTTTATGAAAAACAACTGTGATATACTGATATAAATAAGAAATATAAGTAAATATAGCACCAAAGGGAACACTTCTAATGAAACAGCAACATACCTATCTTGTGATATCCCTTCGCATATTCAGAATAAATAATACAAACATTAAGGTCATTCATTATACTATTTCCCTATGATATAAAAGGAAGTATGAGGCTAGTAGTCAAACACTAATCTGGTAAGGTAATAAACTTGTCTTTTAGTATGGGGGCAGAGTATATATGGTAAGAATTACTCCTAAAAAAGGCAAAGATTATATGGCACAGGGGTGGCATGTAGCTAGAAACCAAATAAACAGGAATGCTGACTTAGTTAAAATTCACATGTATAGGGTGATGCCACAATCTTTAGACTTAAAATTTTCTCTTTATATTCAGGACATATGTGGATGAAAGTTAGCTATTACCCTATGTCAGCCAATAAACGGGAATTAGTCGATAACCCTCAATGCACCATCATAATATGGACTCCTGGAGACCCGCATCTCGGCCGCAGACAGCAGGTTCCCAGGTTGGGCTCTAAAAGATAAGCTCTGACCCCTAAGAGGCAAAAGTAGCCTCAACTATCAAAGACTCATTTGTCCTGAGAAGGTTAGGGGTTATAAATAGGAAATATAAGAACATAGTAAATACCAATCCAATATTAAAAGGGGTAACTCCCTTCTATAGAGCCGTGCATATAGTGTATACAGTGCAGCAATAAAGACCTCTCTCAGAAGTAATTAACCTAACACTATACATATTAATTAAAGTATGAGAGGAAATGTAGATTAGTGTTGGTGACTTGGATTGTAGACAAAAAGGGTTTGTTAGCTCTTATCGATAAGTATTACAATATTTATCTACGCAAAAGTAAAAAAAAAAAAAAAGAAAAGATAAAGAATTATATACATTATATGGTATTTTACTTGATAACGAATCGCCCCTGTATCTCGCGTTACTAATGCAAATTACAGAGGGAAGGCCAGTGAGACTGAATGACCTTTCTTAAACCTTAGGAGATATAATAGATTAGATTACAGGTGTCTAAAACATATGGCTTACCACTGAACCCACAAGATATCACAGGGTACATATTAGCGCCAACATTCCCTTTTGAGTAGAAAATCATGTAAAGGTTAGCTTTGTACATAATATTTATACTGACTTATTTTATCCAGCTGAAATAGGTAAAAGACATTTCTGTAAGCATATCTTCTGTTAGACCTGCTACTCTAATACTTTTGCAATAAATCTAAGCATGCAATAACACTGTGTACCAACTAAGCCCCGGTATTGACTCTGACCACATCCATTCTATTTAACCAGACAGATTTGGCTATTACACAGTCTTTAAGGCTTTTAGGAGGGGAACATCCCTTGTGTCTGAACTGTACAGTAGACAGAGGACCTTATTCACAGGAGACTCTTAGGTTATCAGAAGGAGCTTCGTCATTATAAAAGACTTCGGATAGGGACCCCTGATAATTACAAGATATACTGACATCTTTGAAAATTGTATTGTCCCTTTATATAATAAAATATTATACAGATGGGTAGAATATCGGAATATCGGAGGAGGGCAATCTGAGCGACTGCGATTTAAATCCAAGTGAGGGATAGATAGTAAACAACGTGTACAGTCCACCTAGACTTTATGTAGTGTGAATAGTTGTGGATTCACAGACCGCATCAATAATTGCCAGGTCTTATGCTTTAATAAAGTTTTGTCTCCAATACAATCTAACTAGCAGGGCAGTTCTAAGTACTTAGTAATACTGTCGGTATATAGAACAGTGTACCAGGCTAGAAGATCAGTTCAGTAAAGAAAGGCTCTATCCTACCCCTGTTTTCAGTGTTCGGCCAGCTGGAAGAAATTGGTGTAGCAAAATACAGGACCATCGCTTCTGAGGAGCGCAGCTATCACAGCTCCCCATCTGATGTGAGTACCTCGTTTAGCTGATCAGTGGTTTGCTGTCGATCATGTAAGTCCCAGGGTTGAGCAGAGCATTGCAGCGGCTTTATTTGTTGTTTATTCACAGCACTTCCAGGGATCTCTAGGCCCATCTGTTTCAGCCCTGGAACACCGCGCCTCCTCTCAGGAGACCCTGAGCAGGTTGCCGGACTGTATACTTCGCCCAATATAAACCGCTTTACCGGAGACTGGTGCCAGGGGCATCGCTCTGAACAGACTCAGCGGTAGCTCCTTTATCTTCTGTGGCCACGGGACTCGGCACCAGGGATGTCAAGTAGTCTCCATCTACAGGGTCAGCTATGGCTGCGGGAGAATGATCATCCTGTTTGGGTGTTAGAGCAAGGTGTGGTAAAGGCCGCTCAGTAGATTTTCGCTCCGGTAGAGTTATTGCATGCATCCATCCGGTTCTCTCTAACGGCTGTGCACATCTGTGATAGTGCCCCAAAGCTGTCCACAATGAGATCCGACAGGCTCCAGTAATGCATATCAAATAGTTCAGCCATTGAGTACTTAAAGTGCTGCCACTTCAGTGTCATTTTGCTGTTGGCGAGGCAAAGAATAAAAGATATAGAAGTATATCCCCAAGATTATATGTGCTTTTAGGTAAAGAAAGGAAAGGACAGCTTTCAAAGCTGCTATACCCAGATAACCGGGGGGGGGGGGGGGGTTAGGTATAGGCCAGACCCGCTTCAAGGCCTCCACTGCGTACCTCACCGTTCCAGTACTTCAGGGCAGAAGGTGGCTTCGTATTTTAGATCAAACTGTGTAGCATAAGTTACTATACTAGAATAAATGAGTTTCAATCCCAGATGGAGCCATAGCTAAGCGATATGCAGTGGATAGATATGCTCAACTCTTCAGCTGCTGAAATAAGCGACCATCATGGCCGCCGCCCGGAAGCATCCCCCTCATTCCTGTGTTTATTGTGAGGATGTTCTGGTAGATCAGCCTGCTCCACTATGTTCCACATGCCTTGATAAAGTTACAACATCTAAAAGTAAACGGATGTCTAGTACTACTGAGCCGTCCATCTCTGAGGGTTCTTCGTCCCGGGAGGTGTGTTCCCTACATTCATCTACGATTGCACATGCAGCACCCGGGGTCCAACCGTTACTCCTTCGGGAGAGATTCATTGGCCGTCGGACTTTGCGGACCAACTGGAATCGGCGGTTTCTAAAGTGATCCATGCCTTACCACGTTCTGCTAAGCGCAAGCGTAGGGTTTATAATAGCGGCCCGGCCCAGGGTTTGTCTTTGCCGATGGAAGATCCAGAGGCTCTATACGATGATGAGACCCACTCCGACTCTTCGGAGGAGGTCCATTCTGGGTCGTAGTCTGTGTCATCTAAACCTCCGGCGGCGGAGAAGCCTGGTTATAGGTTTAGGATGGATTATTTGCGCTTTCTGCTACGGCAGGTGCTTGCTACTATGGAGGTCTTAAAAACTAAGATATCAGAGGAACCTGCGATTCCTAAGCTTGACAAGGTATATGAGGACAGGTTAGTACCTCAGTCTTTCCCGGTTCCCGTTAAGATGGCTATTATTATTAAGAGTGAGTGGGAGCGATTAGGTTCTTCCTTTTCCCCTTCTTCCTTTAAAAAACTGTTCCCCGTTCCAGACTCTCAGCTTGATTTGTGGGGGACCATCCCTCAGGTGGATGGGGCTGTCTCGATGCTCGCAAAGCAGACGTCCATTCCCCTCGAGGATAGTTCGCCGTTTAAAGAGCCCACGGATAAAAAGCTGGAAAACATGTTGAGAAAGGTTTCAGCACACGGGGTTGGTTTTTGAGCCAGCAGCAGCCGTTGCGGCGGTTGCTGGAGTTACAACATTGGTGTGAATCACTGTGTGAAATGGTCGAGGGGAAGACATCCATCAACGAGATACAGAAAAAAATGAAGGCGCTGCAGATAGTCAATTCTTTCATCTGTGATGCCAATATGCAAATTATTCGCCTGAATGCTTAGGTGTCAGGTTTTTCTGTTTTAGCGCGCAGGGCTGTGTGGCTAAACTCTTGGTCTGCGAACATGACCTCTAAGGCAAGGCTGTTGTCCCTGCCTTTTCAAGGAAAGATCCTGTTCGGTTCAGGTTTGGATTTGATTATAACCATGGTTACGGGAGGCAAGGGAGCTTTCCTACCGCAGGATAAGAAGGCTAAGCTTAAAGGATCTACTTTTCATCCCTTTCGTGCAGACAAGGCCCAGCGCCAGCAACCCACCGCAAAAGCGAACCAGTCCAAGAGACCTTGGAAGCCGGCTCAATCTAAGAACAAGTCTAAGCAGTGCAAGAAGCCCGCCGAGACGAAATCGACATGAAGGGGCAGCCCCTGACCGCTTTCCAGATCACGTAGGTGGCAGTATATCTCTATTCTCAGACGCATGGTTGCAGGACGTTCAGGACTCTTGGGTTCTAGAAGTGGTCTCCCAGGGTTACAGGGTAGGGTTCATGTCCCATCCGTCCAAGGGCAGATTCCTCCTGTTAAGCCTGTCTTCAAGACCAGAGAAGAGAGGCCTTTCTAGAGTGTGTGAGAGATCTTGCATCTCTGGGGGTTATCGTATCAGTACCCATAGCAGAAAGGGATCTAGTGTACTATTCCAACCTTTTTGTGGTTCCAAAGAAGGAGTGCACGTTCTGCCCAATTCTGGACCTAAAGTGTTTAAACAAGTTTCTGAGTGTTCCATCGGAAATGATCAGATCTATTCTTCTAGTAGTTAAAGAGGGACAGTTTATGACGACTTAAGACTTGACGGATGCCTACCTTCATGTGCCACTCCACAGGGACCACTTCAGGTTCCTAAGATTTGTATTTCTGGACCAACACTTTCAGTTTGTGGCCCTTCCTTTTGGTCTGGCGACGGCCCCGAAAGTCTTCACAAAGGTTCTGGGGGCGCTGCTTGCAGTGGCCAGATCCAGGGGCATTGCGGTGGCGCCTTACCTGGACAACATTCTAGTTCAGGCGCCATCGCTCAGGCTTGCAGAGGATCATTCAAGGGCTCTTCTGGTTCAATCTCACGATTGGAAGATCAACTCAGGAAAGAGTTCCCTGGTTTCCAGCAACAGGGTGAAGTTCCTGGGCACGATAATAGGCTCTATGTCCATAAAGATATTTCTCACAGATCAGCGGTGCAGGAAGCTTGTGTCCACCTGTCTTGCCCTTCAGTCCTCCGCAAGCCTGTCGGTGGCTCAATATATGGAGGTGATAGGTCTCATTGTGTCAAGCATAGATGTCATCCCATTCGCTAGGTTCCATCTTAGACCTCTTCAATTGTGCATGTTTAGACAGTGGAACGGCGATCATTCAGATCTATCACATCTGATATCCATGGATGCTCGGAACTCCCTCTCTTGGTGGATTCGTCCGGAGCAACTGTCCATGGGGACATCCTTCTTGTGACCGTCCTGGGAGATTGTGACTTGTGGGTACGAGGAGCTTCCTCGCGATGTCTTAAAAATAATAAGAGTAAAAATGATAACTCTTGAAAATTATATTCCGTTCAATTATAATTCTTAAAAATGATATGAGTACAAATATTATTTGGTCTTGAAGGTTATTTAATATGAGGAATTTTAGTTCCTTAATCTGACTTGTAAAGTGCAAATATATATATATATATATATATATATATATATATATATATATATATATGTATGTATATATATATGTATGTATATATATATATATATATATATATATATATGTATATCTATGCAACATTTTTTTTATTTCATCCCAGAGTGACAATTTAGCTACGTCCATAAAATATATCTGTTTATTTACACAGCTTTTTATGGCTCATTGAGAAATTAACAATTAAATTCTAACTAATCCAGAAATATATATTTTATGCTTCTTGACCATGCAAGACATAACTATATGAAATCTGGCTTATTATTTAGCTAAAAAGGGGTTTACAATATACAATTTGTAGCTATGGGATTAGATATTTCTATACTATATTAATAGGCAGAATTGACTAGGTTCTAGCCTAAAATATTGCATACATACACATATGGATGAGAAAATGATAAATAACCCAATGTAATAATTACTGTTGGTTATTTATTAGATCAGCTAAAAAAACATGAAATGACACAATATTCAATGCTTTAGGCCTAACTACAATAACAATTACATTTACTTACAAGACAAATATACACTTATACAAACATATGATACAGGTACCTTATTCAGATGTTGTAATAGGGTTGTCTGGGACAGTCTGGATGTTTCTGCTAGCTTCCTGTCTTCATCCTCCCCTCTCTCTCCTCTCCTTCTCTCTGACTAACCCTACTGACTAAATCTTGTTCTATATAATAAAACCATGCCCCATCTGTTAGTATTCCTTTTGATTTTAATTGGCTCAATGTTCCCGCTCTCACCATATTTGGAAAACTGAACACCATTGGTCCTAGCTGTTTACATGTAAATAGGGGCTATTGTAGGGGTTTAATATCTGTAAATCATATGGCTTGGACAGCTGTTCTGATTGTAAGGTCAGATGTTCTTTTGTCCATGATAACCTGTTATTTACCACCTCCACGCCAACAGCTACATGAAAAGACTCCTATTTACATGTAAACATTTGGTAACTCTATTGAATGGGTGGAAGCCTGGGGAAATAACTCCCTTATTTACAATCTCCTGATTTTCTTTGAGGTAGACAGGGCATGGTAAACAAGTTTTTTTGTTTTTTTGTTCTTGAAACAGGGCATAGTAAATAGACAGCTTCTATATTTCTCATGGCTAGTTAGTATGACTAGAATATTATACCAGTACATAAATATGCTCATACATACAAACAATATATACATAGAAATAGAACTATAACATAAGCAATTTCCCAAACTGTAACAGATAAGAGAGGTGTCTCGGATTCTGGAGTGCTTCTCGCTCTCAGCGATTCACATTCCAGGTGTGGAGAACTGGGAAGCGGACTTTCTCAGCAGACAATCCTTCCATCCGGGGAAATGGTCTCTTCACCCAGAGGTTTTTGCAGAGATTTGTCACAGATGGGGAGCGCCGAAGATGGATCTCATGGCGTCCAGACTAGATTGCAAGCTACCTCGATACGGGTCGAGGTCCAGGGATCCTCAGGCGGAGCTGATAGATACCTTAGTGGTTCCTTGGGGATTCAGCCTAGCTTACATTTTTCCCACTGACACATCTACCTCGCGTAGTGGCATGCATCAAACAGGAGCGGGCCCCGACCATTCTGATTGCTCCTTCGTGGCCACGGAGGACGTGGTTTGCGGATCTGGTGGGGATGTCATCCTTTCTGCTGTGGAGGTTACCCTGTTGCAGGGATCTGCTGTCACAGGGTCCCTTTCAACATCGAAATCTAGATTTTCTGAGGCTGAGATTGAACGCCTAGTCTTAGTCAAGAGAGGCTTTTCAGAAAGTGTGATACTCTAATTCAGGCAAGGAAGCCAGTCACTCGTCGCATCTACCATAAGGTGTGGAGGACTTGCTTGTCCTGGTGTGAGAATCATGGATATCCTTGGCATAAGGTGAAGGTATCCAGGATTCTGTCCTTTCTCCAAAATGGAGTCTTGCCGCTAGTTGCTTAAAGGGACAGATTTCGGCATTATCAGTTTTGTTGCATAGGAGACTCGCTGAGCACCCTGACATTTTAATATTTTGTTCAGGCTCTGTCTAGAATCAGGCCTGTCTTTAGACAGTCGGCTCTACCTTGGAGCTTAAACTTAGTCCTTAAGGTTTTGCAGAGGGTTCCGTTTGAACCTATGCATTTCATAGACATTAAGATTCTGTCTTGGAAGGTTCTCTTCCTGTGGGCTATTGCATCAGCACGCAGAGTTTCTGAACTAGCTGCCTTGCAATGTGATCCTCCTTATCTTGTGTTTCATGTGGATAAGGCTGTACTTTGCACTGGGTTGGAGTTTCTCCCCAAGGTGGTGTCTAACCGTAACATCATTCAGGAAATAGTTGTTCCTTCTTTGTGTCCTAACCCTTCTTCAAAGGAGAGGTTACTTCATTACATAGATGTGATTCGTGCCTTGAAGTTCTATCTTCAGGCTACAAAGGATTTCAGACAGTCTACATCTCTTTTTGTGGTGTATTCCGGGAAGCGCAAAGGGCCTCTGCTACTTCTTTGTCTTTTTGGTTGAGGAGCTTGATTCGCTTGGCTTATGAGACAGCGGGACATAAGCCTCCTCAGAGTATCACGGCTCATACAACTAGAGCTGTGGCTTCGTCTTGGACCTTCAAGAATGAGGCCTCTATGGAGCAAATTTTGTAAGGCTGATACCTGGTCCTCCTTAAAAACTTTTACAAAGTTTTACAAATTAAACGTTTTTGCTTCTGCAGAAGCTGTTTTTGGGAGAGAGGTTTTGCAGGCTGTGGTGCCCTCAGATTAGGGTCCGCCTTTTGCCCTCCCGGTTTCATTCAGTGTCCTCTAAAGCTTGGGTATATGTTCCCAATAGTAATGAATGAAGCCCGTGGACTCTCCTCCCCTTTAGATGGAAAACATAAATTATGCTTACCTGATAATTTCATTTCCATAGAGGGGAGGAGAGTCCACGGCTCACGCCCGTATCCCTGTTGGGCGGGCTTAAATTAATTCATCTTCTGGCACCTTTTTACCCTGCTATTTCTCCTACTATTCCTGGTTCCCTCGGCAGAATGACTGGAAGTGGGGGAGGTATTTAAGCCTTTGGTTGGGGTATCTTTGCCGCCTCCTGGTGGCAAGGTTCTTAATTCCCAAAAGTAATGAATGAAGCTGTGGACTCTCCTCCCCTTGATGGAAATATTATCAGGTAAACATAATTTGTTTTTTTAATGCTGTACAAATATTATGATGCTCTACAGTTGTGCAGTGTAGCTTTAGTTATTCATTAAGATATTGCTTAAAGGAACATAATACTCATATGCTAAATCACTTGAAACTGATGCAGTATAACTGTAAAAAACTGATAAGAAAATATAACCTGAACATCTCTAAGTAAAAAAGAAAGATATTTCTTTCTAATGATACCGTGAGTCCACGGATCATCTTAATTACTGTTGGGAATATCACTCCTGACCAGCAGAAGAAGCGCAAGAGGAAGTATAAGGTTTCTGACTCTGTTGCAAATGTGTCTAGTGTTACTTCTCATAAATCTGAGGAGGAAGATACTTCAGTAGCATCTGAGGGTGAGATCTCGGATTCTGATAGTGTAAATCCTTCTTCTGAACCTGAGGTTGTTTCCTTTAGGTTTAAGCTGGAGCACCTCCGTTTTTTACTCAAGGAGGTTTTGGCTACCTTGGAGGACTCTGAGGCATTAGTCATGGTTATTCCTAAGAAATCTAGTAAACTTAAGTTTTTTGATGTCTCTTCCTCAGTGGTAGTTTTTACCAGATCGTGTTTCAGATATTATTGCATGAGAATGGGAGAAGCCTGGGATTCCTTTTTCCCCTTCTCCAATTTTTAGGAAGGTGTTTCCTATTACTGATTCTATTAAGGAATTTTGGCAGATGGTTCCTAAGGTGGAGGGAGCAGTTTCCACTCTGACCAAGAGGGCCACTATTCCTATTGAGGACAGCTGTTCCTTTTAAAGATCCTATGGATAAGAAGTTGGAAGCTTTGCTTAAAAAAGATTTATGTTCACCAGGGGTATCAATGGCAATCGGCTGCATGTATTGCTACGGTTACTAGTGTGGCGGCATATTGGTTTGATGCATTGTCTGATTCTATTCAGCAAGATGCTCCTCTTGAAAAAATTCAACATAGAATCAAGGCTTTGAAGTTGGCTAATTCCTTTATGGCAGATGCTTCTCTACAGGTCATTAAGTTGGGAGCTAAAATTTCTGGTTTTGCCATTTTAGCTCGCAGAGCTTTATGGTTAAAATCGTGGTCTGTGGATGTGTCCTCTAAGTCTAAGCTTTTGTCTATTCCTTACAAGGGTAAGACCTTGTTTTGGCCAGGTTTGGCTGAGATTATTTCTGATATTATGGGAGGGAAGAGGGATTCTCTTCCTCAAGATAAAAGAAATAAATAGAAGGGTCGGCAGAGTAATTTTTGTTTCTTTCGTAACTTCTCTGGTAAATCTTCCTCTTCTTCCTCCAAGCAGGAACAGTCCAAGCCATCTTGGAAGTCAAATCAGTCTTGGAATAAGGGGAAGCAGTCCAGGATGCTTGTTGCTGACTCAAAATCAGCATGAAGGGTCTGCCCCCGATCTGGGAATGGATCTTGTGGGCGGAAGACTCTCTCTTTCTTCGCTCAAGCTTGGGTTTGAGATGTTCAGGATCCCTGGGTGGTAGATATCGTGTCCCAGGGTTACAGACTGGAGTTAAAAAATTTTCCTCCCAGAGGCAGGTTTCTTCTCTCCAGGTTATCTGTAAACCAGATAAAAGGAGAGGCATTCTTGCATGGTTCAGGAAGGTCAGTTCATGACCACTGTGGATCTAAAGGATGCGTATCTGCATATTCCCATTCACAGGGATCATCACAGGTTCATAAGATTTGCATTTCTAGACAAACATTTTCAGTTTGTAGCTCTTCCTTTTGGTCTGGCAACAGCTCCCAGAATTTTTTCAAAGGTCCTGGGAGCATTGTTGGCGGGGCTTGGATTGTAGGGTGTTGTGGTGGCTCCTTATCTGGATGACATTCTAGTTCAGGCTCCATCTTTTCAACTAGCAAACTCCCATACAGAGTTGTTGCTGTTGTCTTTTCTGCGCTCCCATGGTTGGAAGGTGAATTTAGGAAAAAGTTCCTTAATTCCGGCTACATGAGTGGTATTTTTGGGGACCATTATAGATTCTTTAGAGATGAAAATTTTTCTGACAGAAGCAAGAAAGTCAAAGATTTTCAATACGTGTCTTGCTCTTCAGTCCTTTCCTCGGCCCTCAGTGGCTCAGTGCATGGAGGTTATTGGTCTGATGGTTTAAGTCATGGACATCATTCCGTTTGCTCGGTTCCATCTCATACCTCTGCAGTTATGCTTGCTCAGGCAATGGAACGGGTATTATGCGAATCTATCTCCAAGATTGTTCTAGATCAGATGTCCAGAGATTCTCTTCCATGGTGGTTGTCTCAGGATCTTCTCTCTCAGGGAACTTGCTTTCGCAGACTTGCCTGGGTGATTATAACCACGGATGCCAGTTTTCTGGGCTGGGTTGCCCTCTGGGGTTCATTAAGGGCTCAGGGTCTATGGACTCGGGAGGAGTCTGTTCTTCCAATAAATGTTTTGGAGCTGAGAGCATTTTTCCATGCTCTTCTAGCCTGGCCTCAGCTAGCTTCAACCTGGTTTATCAGGTTTCAGTCGAACATAACGTCAGTGGCTTACATCAATCATTAGGGAGGAACTCTGAGTTCCTTGGCCATGACAGAGGTAGCCAAGATTATTCAGTGTGCGGAGATTCACAACTGTTGTCTGTCTGCTATCCATATTCCAGGGGTGGACAATTGGTAAGCGGATTTTCTGAGCAGACAGACTTTTCATCCGGGGGAGTGGGAACATCATCCAGAGGTATTTTCCAGCTTGATTCTCAGTTGGGGGCAGCCGGAGTTGTATCTCATGGCATTTCATCAGAATGCCAAGCTCCCGAGGTACGGGTCGAGGTCAAAGGATCCTCAGACTGTTCTGATAGATGCTCTGGCAGTTCCTTGGACTTTCAGTCTGGCATATGTGTTCCCTCCGTTTGCTCTTCTTGCTCGGGTCATTGCTCGGGTCAAACAAGAGGGGGCATCGGTGATTCTCATTGCTCCAGCGTGGCCTCGCAGAATCTGGTTTGCAGATCTGGTGGAGAGGTCTTCCTTTCCACCTTGGCGTCTTCCATTAAGGAAGGACCTGCTTCTGCAGGGTCCCTTCCTTCATACAAATCTCGTTTCTCTGAAGCTGACTGCTTGGAGATTGAACGCTTGATTCTTTCTAAGCATGGTTTTCAGATTCAGTCATTGAGACTATGATTCGGGCATGTAAGCCTGTGACTAGGAAGATTTATTATAAGATTTGGCGTGAATATTTGTATTGGTGTGAATCCAAAGGCTACTCGTGGAGTAGAGTTAGGATTCCTAGGATTTTGTCTTTTCTCCAGGAGGGTTTGGAGAAAGGTTTATCTGCTAGTACCCTGTCAAATTTCTGCTTTATCTATTTTATTGCACAAGAACCTGGCGGATGTGCCAGATGTTCATTCTTTTTGTCAGCCTTGGTTAGAATTTGGCCTGTGTTTTAGTCTACCACTCCACCTTGAAGTCTTAATTTGGTTCTTAGAGTCCTTCAACAGGCTCCATTTGAACCTATGCATTCTTTGGATATTAAGATGTTATCTTGGAAGCTTGTGTTTCTGATGGCTATTTCTTCGGCTCAAAGAGTTTCTGAGCTTTCAGCCTTAAAGTATGAATCGCCTTTTCTTATTTTTCACTATGATAAGGTAGTTCTGCGTACTTCCTTGGGTTTTCTTCCCAAGGTTGTTTCTGATAAGAATATTAATCAAGAGATTGTTGTTCCTTCTTTGTGTCCTAATCCTTCTCATAAGGAGCTTTTGTTGCACAATTTGGATGTGGTTCGTGCATTGAAATATTATTTGCAGGCGACTAAGGATTTTCGCCAGTTTTCTTCTTTATTTGTTGTCTTTTCTGGGAAGCGTAGGGGTAAGAAAGCTACGGCTACTTCTCTTTCTTGTTGGTTGAGGAGTGTTATTCGCTTGGCATATGAGACTGCTGGTTAGCAGCCTCCTGAGAGAATCACAGCCCATCCACAAGGGCTGTTTCATCTTCTTGGACTTTCAAAAATGGAGCTTCTTTAGGTCATCTTTGCATACTTTTTCTAAATTTTACAAATTTGATACTTTTGCTTCAGCAGAGGCTTCTTTTGGGAGGAAGGTTCTTCAAGCAGTGTGGTGCCTTCTGTTTAGGTTAACGGTCTTGTCCCTCCCTTATCATCCATGTCCTCTAGCTTGGGTATTGGTTCCCAACAGTAATTAAGATGATACGTGGACTCACCGTGTCATTAGAAAGAAAACATAATTTATTCTTACCTGATAAATTTTATTTATTTCTTAACAGGGTAAGTCCATGGCCCGCCCTGTTTTTCAGACATTTTTGCTTTTTTATAAACTTCTGGCACCTCTACACCTTAGATTACTACCTTTCTCCTTTCCCTTTGGTCGAATGACTGGGGATTGTGGGTAGGGGGAGTGGTATTTAACAGCTTTTGCTGTGGTGCTCTTTGCTTCCCCCTGCTGGTCAGGAGTAATATTCCCAATAGTAATTAGGATGATCCGTGGACTCACCATGTCAAGAAAGAAATACATTTATCAGGTAAGAATAAATAGTTTTTACCTCTCAATTTCCTCAGCTTACCAGAGTAAGTCCTATGTAAAAAGTTATACTTCAGCTGCTGTCCAGCAGCAGGTAAAAAAAAATTTTTTTTTTAAAAATGAAGAAATGAACAGCAGCCAATCGGCATCAGCAGTGCTGAGGTCATGAACTCTTTTACTGTAATCTCATGAGATTTGACTTAACTCTCATGAGATTTAATTGTAAACATCCTTAAAGTGAAGGTCAATTTTCATGTGAAAGAGCCCGTTTTTTAAAAAAACTTTTAAAAACAAGGGCACTTTCATTCATGAAAATTGACATTTGAGCCGTTTTTTAAAAAATATACTTACCTTTTCTTCTTGAAGCCATTCCAGTGCTTCACCAGCCCGTCGCAAGCGGGGTAATCATTGCCTGAGGCAATGCCGTGATTGGAGGAAGCGGGTTTCGTCATTGCTAGGTAAGTAAACCAGGAAGAAGCAGACGGGGCATCGTTTCAGAACGGCGATCCAGCGTTTCAGAAGATCAAGGTAAGTATTTTTAAAATACGGTGCTATGTCAATTTTCATGAATGAAAGTGCCCCTGTTTTTAATAGTTTTTTTAAAAACCGGGCACTTTCACATGAAAATTGATCTTCACTTTAAACTGAATAGGGAAATAATATGAGTGTGCATGAAGGTTGCTCCCTGGCCTGACCCGGGACAAACATACTGATTTGCTGCTTAAAGTCCTTTAAAATGGGATGTGAATACTTGGGACATTTTGATGTAAAATATCTTTCTTTTTTGCATAGAGATGTCCAAGTGATATTTTCTAGTCAACTTTTTACAGCTATGTTGCATTACTTTCAAGTGTTTCAACATTTGGGTATTATGGTCCTTTAAGGATGTATTGCATTTATGCATTTTTAATGTTAATAACATTCTATTTTTCTTTTTTTGTTTCCCAATAGGTTTGTGTATTAGACCTACGAAAATAGCGCTACTGGTTGGAAGCCATGGACCGACTATGAATGTGTACATAGCCAAAATGACTGTCCCTAACCCATGTACTGCTATAGTCCCACTTAACCATGGCCAGTCCACTACAGCCAAACTGAAAAGAAACCTATACATAGATATTTACATTTGATAATGAACCGCTGCAAAATATTGCACCTCAAAGAGGATAAAGATTTTAGATAACAGCTTGAATATTTGTGTGCTGGATTTCCAGGAGCAACAAATTTGAAACAAGAAGATTGTCTAACAGTAATGCACGGCGAACATAAATGTACCAATGTTGGAAGATGGTAGTCGATTAAAAATACGCCATGTATTTTTTATATTACAATCCTGAATTATGTTCTACAGGAATCCAGCCTGTTTTTTTGGGGAGGGGGGGGGGTTCCTGTTTCTTTTCAATCATTTGCCCTTGTAGAGATCACGGGCAATTTACTTGAGCAATAGTTTGATCTTGGTTTTGAAGCGTTATTTTCAGAGTGGGGGCAATTTATCTCACTATAATATATATATTTTTTTTTATAAATATATAATTTAGTTTCTG
Organism: Bombina bombina; assembly: GCF_027579735.1. Taxonomy (NCBI): domain Eukaryota; kingdom Metazoa; phylum Chordata; class Amphibia; order Anura; family Bombinatoridae; genus Bombina; species Bombina bombina. The sequence continues at coordinate 383,159,356 of NC_069502.1, read as the reverse complement.
AACAGGTTTTCTGAGAAGACTACAACTTGGTACACAGAAAGATGTTGATTTATTGGCTGCAGCCCATGCAGTTTGTTACATAAAAAAGAAAAATATCAATTATAGGTAAACTGCTGTTTATTTTATGGTGACGTGGCTGAAATGCTTATTTGGGACATATTTCTGCCAAACGTGAAGGGCACAAAAAATAAAGATCAGACAGGGGACACTAACGTGTCTTTGTTTCCTTTAGACCATTTACACATGGTTTACTTGTGCACTATTGTGATAGGAGCAAAATATATTTCTTTTATTCTTAAGAGATTATAATCTCTCATTGTTTGGACTGGTTTTTGAAATGGATTCTAGGAATACTTGTATAATCCGTAAAGCTATATTATGGAGAAGCTCAACATTATAGAGACACTGAAAAGGTAACCAAATTCCAGTGTTAAAAGTATCTCTTATGTTAATCTCCTATAGCAAAAGAGTTCTTTATCCCATATATTCATTCACATAGAAGGCAGGCCGAATTCATAATCTTTACAGATTTAAATGGGGACTTCCTTCAGGTTTTCTGTTAAATCAATATTTTAGGCTTTTAACACATAGGCAGCACAAATTGGGTGTACAGTATGTTGAGTTTCATCTATTTTCTGCTTGTCATTTTTTTTTTTATATAATTTTAAAAGTTCTATGCTGCTATTCAGAATATTAACAATGTCAGTTTTTTCTTACATTTTATAATGCTTTTTTAACAAACAAAAAAATACTTTCTGCCCTTATTAAAAATGCTTATCCATGTTTGCTTCCTTTTTAGCAAATATCTGACATTTTAACAGTTGGGCTGTTTTTGACTAGGTTGTAGACTCAAAACTTGCAAAAAACAAAACAAATAAAACAGCATAGCCATTTTGTCCAGAACAAGCTTTTTCTTAAAAGGGCATCCCAGCCTAAATTGATCATCCATGCATTTCACTAACTGGGAGGCAGGGGAAAATGTTTATATCCTGTGGTTTTAATAACAACCAGAGGTGTGTTAGTGGCAACAATGTAACCATTACTTAAAGGGACATGACACCCACATTTTTTTCTTTTGATGATTTAGAAAGAGAATGCATTTTTAAACATCTTTCTAATTTACTTCTATTATCTAATTTGTGTTATTCTCTTGATATTCTTTGCTGGAAAGCATATCTAGATATGCTCAGTAGCTGCAGATTGGTTGCTGTACATAGAAGCCTCATGTGATTGGCTCACCCATGTGCATTGCTTTTTCTTCAAATAAGGATATCTAAAAAAAAATGAAGCAAAATCAATAATAGAAGTAAATTGTAATGTTATTTAAATTTGTATGTTCTATCTGAATCATGAAAGAAAGATTTTGGGTTTAGTGGCCCTTTAATATACTAAGTTTAAATAGATAGAAAAAATAGCCTCTTTCGTAGTTTAGTTTTTATGTTTTATTCAATGAAAGCTTCTATTTTAGATGAATATTCCAAAAAATAAAATATAACATAAAAGTTTTATTTTATTTTTGGGATGCTCATCTAAAATACAATCTTTAATTGTATAAAAATATCTAAACTGTGAAAGACTCTACTTTGTCTACATTTCAGTTTTGAATAAAAGCCTTTTTTACACTTCTATTGGCAATTTATTTTTCTTCTTTTTATCAAAATCTATCTGTTTTGTTCAGAGCTTTTACTGCGCTTGGGCATTTGAAGCGTATATAGCTAACCTGCATGTGCATTTTATAGAGCATATCTGCTCAGAACGTCGGTGGTGCCTTGTAACAAGTCCCGGTGACTTTGTTTGCAAGAACAGACAGTTTTTGCTTTCTCCATGTGCCCATTTTTACACAATGAAAGTTCCCAGCAAAACAATGATAGATTTTATTAGAAGCATTTTTGCTATTACAAGTGTAATGTTTCTGTTCAACAGTTAAATGTACTAATATGCATTTGAATTTTGGCTGGAGTGTCCCTTTACCTCCTCGTCCTGTAGAGACTAAATTTTGAATAGAGTACAATAATTTCAGAGACATGTGAAAATCGTATTCCACTATATATTTCTACATCGTCAAGATATTACAAATGCAAACCGCTTTTCTGGTCTAATAAAATGTTCTTTCTGTCACTTGCATTTTAGAAATTCCATGAAATTGGTGATATTCTCTGTTCTTTGTTTTGTGAAAGTCCTGTCCATACAATTAAACATGAATAGACATCTCTGAAGTGTTTTACACTTGGTGAAGTTGAGTGATTGCATTATAAAGCATAGCAAGGGGATACTACCTGTTTAATTCATTGTTTGAAATGCACTCTCTTAAAGCAGGTTTTGATATTTCTTATAATGAATTTCACCCAAAATTGCAGCTATGAATTAAATGTTTAGAATTCATTTAACTGTAGTGTACAACAAGACCAGCCTTATTAAAGGCATTCTGAACATTAGGTGTATTCCCAACAAACCCTGCCCTCCATTTTGCACGTCATCCTAAGAAGATTCTTACATTTCTCACCATGGTTCTGTGACGGCTTTAATATACATATGTATATATGTGTGTGTGTGTGTATGTATGACTGTGTATATGTGTGTGTGTGTGTGTGTGTGTGTGTGTATATATATATATATATATATATATATATATATATATTTCTGACTATTTTCTTCCCATTTGTAATGTTTAGAACAGTTTGTGTGTTTCATATATATACATATATATATATATATGTATGTATATATGTGGTATTATTTAGAGACGATTGACAATTAACCTTGAAAAACCATGTCTGTGGCTGATGTTAATGGGAAATTATCTGTGCAATAAAAAGGAAGGGGGAATATGCCCCCAGGAAAAGACCCAAATGTTTTGAAAAGGCTATTCTAAAACAGTGCTTAGACCAATGTCAGTAGTCCGTACTATACTACTGTATATCAAAATAAACTGTGTATATGTGTGTGTGTGTTAGATGTGCATTGGGCATTTGTTTATATATAAACGAATGCTAAATATTGCTCTGGGTCATGGCATTTTGGCTCCTTTCAAAGCCGTATTTATTTGTGTAATACTACAACACACAATGATCTGAATGCCGAATGCACATGTCTAATATATATGTATCAGAAATAAAAGAAATGACTTTTTAAAATCTATTTTTCTTTAACACAGTCTGCAATTTAGTTAAGTTTTATCCCAAAGTAAAGCTTGCCTTCAATCCCTTTAGATCTTTGGCTGTTTTAAGCAGAGAGTGTTTCCAACTGTTGAGATTTTAATTGAAAAACAGATGCATTTTTTGGCTATCTATGTCTTGTGATAGTGCTTTTAATTTGCCAACATTCTAAATCAGGACAATAATAGTTCAGACAGTTGTTATTAAATTTGAAGTTTGAGACTTCAACCTCCCTCTGTTTGTATGGGCACCACTGGATTTTACATTCTATTAAACACCAATATGAACTTTTGTTGGGACACTGCAATATTCTGATTCATTTAAACGTATGGTTGATTAAAACCAGTTGGTTGTTTTCAAAAATTGGAATTTTTGGGGTCTAATTTTTTTAGCCTATCAACTGCACTGGAGTCACTTGTCTGCATCATTTCTTCTGTTATACAATTAACTAACCAATGTTGTAATGAACCAGCCCATTGTAGTTTTTGTACATGTTAAATACTTTTATTGTTTGGTTTTCATGATGACTTGTCTAATGAACACATTTGGTGTTCTCTACTGTCCTGGACCATGTTAATTACACTTTATAATGTATTTTGCTTCCACATAATAATTTGCCCCAGTGCCCCTTTGTCCCTTTCTCCTTGTTTTCACACACTTTTTTCTGTTGCAGTTACCTTTTGCATTGTATTGCTCTGACAACTGTAATTTGAATCCGATCTGAAAGAGGTCCAGAATAAAATATATTTTGATATTATCTTGTATTTTTATTCTTTGCTTGATTCCATTTACATAAACATAACAGTTAAATATTCTATTATTTTGGGTTTCCCTGGATGATAATCACTAATGAGAACCCTCCTGCCAGAGAGAGTGGACAGAACTGACAACTCGCCCAATATATATTGAGCACTGTTACCCCAGACCTATCATACTCCTAGTTCTGTCAGAAGTTGGGACAGGAGTATGTTTCTCCTCCTGTGTTACCTCTGTGGGTCATTGAAGAAGGTTGCTGGGTCTCTGAGGCATGTGGCAGCTTTTCAAGCTTGTGTGCGTCTGTTGCTCCTTCAGGTAAGTGCTCCTGTGGGCACCACCATCTTGGGTAGTATGATGTTAAGTGAGGCCAAGTGTTAGGTGTGCATGCATTGCATTATGGGTATAAAAGGCACAGACAATGAGCTGAAGAACTCAACATTTGTTTACCTGTCTACATTATTGCCCCTGAGCCTTATATAGTCCTGTAGAACATCTCTCTGTCTGCAGCATCCCTATCTCAGAGTGATTATGAATCCTCTGCCTTCAGCCCATCTGCCTTTTCATTTCCATGTTTAAGTTAAGGCTGGACTTTTCTCTATGCTCATGTAAGTAGCAGTTAATGGGCTCTGTTTTTGTTATTCTCTCATGATTGTTAGTTTGCAGTCCATAGACCAAACCGAAGGCTAAGTCTTTGTGTCCCCTATGTAAAATTGATGTGTAGCTAGACAGCAATCTTTGCTTTGTATATATTAGTCATTTCAAAAGTGGCAGCTTTGCTCTCCCTTCTAAACCTATGTATACCAAAGCTTCAGTTAGTCCATTAAAGAAACACACTGGGTGTTGTGGAGGATGTTCCTTCTACTTCCTCTGATTGGTTTAAACCTACCCCTGATTTCACAGAAGAAATTCCTATGTCTGATGCCCTTTAATGGACATTAAAAGTACTCCTTTAGTCAAAAAAAAAAACAAATATATTTAAAGAAAGCACAAAATGAAACAGATTGTGTAAAGAAAAAACAGCAAGTAACTTGCTTTCTTGCAAAATGAGCACTTAGAATTTCTCATTGTAGTAACTGAAGTTAGGGATATAAGAGGAGACATTTTTGGAACTTTGTTGCATTCTGCCAGTTCTAAGAATTAACAAAACATACTATCATTCTGACATTATATGAATAATAAACCAGCCCAAGCTACCCTAGAAGATTTGACATCAAGCTAGATGAGCTTTCTTGTAGGGCTGTGACAGAAAGTAATGGGCACTGCAGAAATGAAGATGAAAAGGTAAAATCTTAAAAGGATGAATAATAGTGTCAGCCGTATAGAATCTGTCCAGGACTAGACCTAATTGCTAGAGTGAAAATATCACACACACTAGCACACTGAGAAAAACCAAAGCCGTGACCCACTCAGTAAGTAATAAGAGATTAATGCAGAATACACAGAACTAATTACTTACAGTAGATGCAGAAATACAGGTTAGCTCTGTACTTACAGGCAAAGCAGAGGACAGTTTATTTTAAGGCAAGCAAAGGGTAATCCAAGAAAGTGGTTAGGCAAAGCAGAGGTCAGTATCATTTTATGGCAGGCAGAGGGTAATCCAAGAGAGTGGTCATGCACAGCAGAGGTCAGTAATGCTGTATGGCAGGCAAAGGGTAAGAAGCACAAAGGCAAACAGGACAAAAAGCACGTACCCAGGATCGAGAATGAATCAAACAAACTGGCTCGGAAGATCCGTCCCCCCGAGGATTTAAAGACCCATCTGACATCAGAGTGGGTTGGCTGAGCGAGCGCGTGATGTTGCTAGGCAACATGATGCTATGGTGAAGAGCAGACTGATCCGGGAGCCGCAGCGACAGTGATGATCGGATCCATGACAAATGGACGCATGCATTCAGGACCTTTACAAAGGTGGAGTTCTTGTGAAAGTTCAGCACACTATAAATCTGTGCAAATCCAGATCGTAGTGTGTTGCATATTCTCCAGAAGAAATCTGTCTCTGAAAGGAGCCGAATGCCACAAGCGGCTGCCGCCTTCTGCATTTGGATCCTAAGGATCCGAATGCACACTTCTAATGAATAATGCATATTGTAATGATTTCTATTAAAAGGACATTCTTATCAAACTAAAAGGGACAGTTTACTCAAAAACTTAACTTTTATTTCTCCAACATAGGTGTGTCCGGTCCACGGCGTCATCCTTACTTGTGGGATATTCTCTTCCCCAACAGGAAATGGCAAAGAGCCCAGCAAAGCTGGTCACATGATCCCTCCTAGGCTCCGCCTTCCCCAGTCATTCTCTTTGCCGTTGTACAGGCAACATCTCCACGGAGATGGCTTAGAGTTTTTTGGTGTTTAAATGTAGTTTTTATTCTTCAATCAAGAGTTTGTTATTTTAAAATAGTGCTGGTATGTACTATTTACTCTGAAACAGGAAAGAGATGAAGATTTCTGTTTGTAAGAGGAAAATGATTTTAGCAACCGTTACTAAAATCGATGGCTGTTTCCACACAGGACTGTTGAGAGGAATTAACTTCAGTTGGGGGAAACAGTGAGCAGACTTTTGCTGCTTGAGGTATGACACATTTCTAACAAGACTCGGTAATGCTGGAAGCTGTCATTTTCCCTATGGGAACCGGTAAGCCATTTTCTTAGTTTAAGTAAAAGAATAAAGGGCTTCATTAGGGCTTAAAAAACTGGTAGACATTTTTCTGGGCTAAAACGATTACTTTACTAAGTATATTTGGCAGATTATTACTTTTAATAGTTGTTAAATCTTGGGGATTGTTTTAATAAAAACGGCAGGCACTGTATTGGACACCTTTTTCACTGGGGGCCTTTTCTAGTCATAGACAGAGCCTCATTTTCGCGCCTTTAATGCGCAGTTGTTTTTGGAAGGCATGGCATGCAGATGCATGTGTGAGGAGCTAAGAACCACTGAAAAAGCTTATAGAAGGCATCATTTGGTATCGTATTCCCCTCTGGGCTTGGTTGGGTCTCAGCAAAGCAGATACCTGGGACTGTATAGGGGTTAATTGTAAAAACGGCTCCGGTTCCGTTATTTTAAGGGTTAAAGCTTTCAAATTTGGTGTGCAATACTTTTAAGGCTTTAAGTTACTGTGGTGAAATTTTGGTGAAATTTGAACAATTCCTTCATACTTTTTCACATATTCAGTAATAAAGTGTGTTCAGTTTAAAATTTAAAGGGACAGTAACGGTTTTATTGTAAAACGTTTTTTGTGCTTTGTTGACAAGTTTAAGCCTGTTTAACATGTCTGAACCATCAGATAACGATGTTCTATATGTATGAAAGCCAATGTGTCTCCCCATTTAAATATATGTGATATATTTGTGTCATAATGTCCAAACAAAGTAGGGATAATAATGCCATAGATATGATATTGCCCAAGATGATTCCTCTAATGAGGGGAGTAAGCATGGTACTGCATCATCCCCTTCTGTGTCTACACCAGTTTTGCCCACACAAGAGGCCCCTAGTACATCTAGTGCGCCAATACTTATTACCATACAACAATTAATGGCTGTAATGGATAATTCTATTGCATGCATTTTTTTCCAAAATGCCTACTTATCAGAGAAAGCGTGATTGCTCTGTTTTAAACACTGAAGAGCATGAGGACGCTGATGATAATGGTTCTGACATACCCTCACACCTATCTGAAGGGGCCAGGAGGGAGGTTTTGTCTGAGGGAGAAATTTCAGATTCAGGGAAAATTTCTCAACAAGCAGAACCTGATATTGTAACTTTTAAATTTAAATTTCAACATCTCCACGCACTACTTAAGGAGGTATTATCTACTCTGGATGATTGTGACAATTTGGTCATTCCAGAGAAATTAGGTAAGATGGACAAGTTCCTAGAGGTTCCGGTGCCCCCCGATGTTTTTCCTATACCCAAGCGGGTGGCGGACATAGTAAATAAGGAGTGGGAAAGGCCCGGCATACCCTTTGTCCTCCCCCTATATTTAAGAAATTAGTTCCTATAGTCGACCCCAGAAAGGACTTATAGCATACAGTCCCCAAGGTCGAGGGGGCGGTTTCTACTCTAAACAAACGCACTTCTATTCCTATAGAAGATAGTTGTGCTTTCAAGATCCTATGGATTAAAGGTTAGAGGGTTTGCTTAAAAAGATGTTTGTTCAGCAAGGTTACCTTCTACAACCAATTTCATGCATTGTTCCTGTCACTACAGCTGCGTGTTTCTGGTTCGAAGAACTAGAAAAGTCGCTTAATAAAGAATCTTCATACGAGGAGGTTTTGGACAGAGTTCAAGCTCTTAAATTGGCTAACTCTTTTTTTATTTTAGATGCCGCTTTGTAATTAGCTAGATTAGCGGCGAATAATTCAGGGTTTGCTATCGTGGCGCGCAGAGCGCTTTTGCTTAACATCCCTTTCAAGGGTAAAACACTGTTTGGCCCTGACTTGAAAGAGATTATTTCAGGCATCACTGGGGGAAAGGGCCACGCCCTTCCTCTGGATAGGTCTTTTAAGGCTAAAAAGAAGCCAAATTTTCGTCCCTTTCGCAGAAACGGACCAGCCTCAAATTCTACACCCTCTAAGCAAGAGGGTAATACTTCTCAAACCAAGCCAGCCTGGAGGCCGATGCAAGGCTGGAACAAGGGTAAGCAGGCCAAGTCACCTGCCACTGCTACCAAAACAGCATGAAGTGTTGGCCCCCGATCTGGGAAGGATCTGGTGGGGGGCAGACTTTCTCTCTTTGCTCAGGCTGGGGCAAGAGATGTTCAGGATCCTTGGGCGCTAGAAATAGTTTCTCAAGGTTATCTCCTGGAATTCAGGGAACTACTCCCAAGGGGAAGGTTCCACGGGTCTCAATTATCTTCGAACAGGCATTCTTACACTGTGTAGAAGACCTGTTAAGCATGGGAGTGATTCATCCTGTTCCATTAGGAGAACAAGGGATGGGTTTTTACTCCAACCTGTTCATAATTCCCAAAAAAGAGGGAACATTCAGACCTATTTTAGATCTCAAGATTCTAAACAAGTTTCTAAGGGTTTCATCATTCAAAATGGAAACCATTCGAACGATCCTTCCTACCATCCAGGAAGGTCAATTCATGACCACGGTGGACTTAAAGGATGCGTACCTACGTATTCCTATCCACAAGGAACATTTTCGGTTTCTAAGGTTCGCCTTTCTGGACAAGCATTACCTGTGGCACTTCCATTCGGATTAGCCACTGCTCCAAGGATTTTCACAAGGGTACTAGGGTCCCTTCTAGCGGTGCTAAGACCAAGGGGCATTGCAGTAGTACCTTACTTGGACGACATCCTGATTCAAGTGTCGTCTCTGTCAAAAGCAAGGGCTCATACGGACATTGTCCTAGCCTTTCTCAGATCTCACAGGTGGAAAGTGAACATAGAAAAAAGTTCTCTGTCCCCGTCAACAAGAGTTCCCTTCTTGGGAACAATAATAGTTTCCTTAGAAATGAAGGTTTTTCTGACAGAGGCCAGAAAATCAAAACTTCTAAGCTCTTGTCAGGTACTTCATTCTGTTCTTCTTCCTTCCATAGCGCAGTCCATGGAAGTAATAGGGTTGATGGTTGCGGCAATGGACATAGTTCCTTTTGCACAAATTCATCTAAGACCATTGCACCTGGGCATGCTCAGACTGTGGAATGGGGATTATACAGACTTGTCTCCGACGATACAAGTAGATCAAATAACCAGAGATTCACTCCGTTGGTGGCTGACCCTGGACAACCTGTCACAGGGAATGAGCTTCCGCAGACCAGAATAGGTCATTGTCACGACCGACGCCAGTCTGGTGGGCTGGGGCGCGGTCTGGGAACCCCTGAAAACTCAGGGTCTATGGTTTCGGGAAGACTCTCTTCTCCCCATAAACATAATGGAACTGAGAGCGATATTCAATGCTCTCAAGGCTTGGCCTCGACTAGCAAAGGCCAAATTCATAAGGTTTCAATCAGTCATCATGACGACTGTTACATATATCAACCATCAGGGGGTAACAAGGAGTTCCCTGGCGATGGAGGAGCATCCGGGGGAGTGGGAACTCCATCTGGAAATCTTTGCCCAAATAACTCAATTATGGGGCATTCCAGACTTGGTTCTGATGGCCTCTCGTCAGAACTTCATGGTCCCTTGTTACGGGTCCAAATCCAGGGATCCCAAGGCGACTCTATTGGATACAATAGTAGCACCTTGGATCTTCAACCTAGCTTATGTATTCCCACCGTTTCCTCTCATTCCCAGGCTGGTAGCCAGGATCAATCTGGAGAGGGCTTCGGTGACCTTGATAGTTCCTGTGTGGCCACGCAGGACTTGGTATGCAGACCTGGTGAATGTGTCATCGGCTCCACCATGGAAGCTACCTTTGAGACAGGACCTTCTTATTCAGGGTCCATTCGAACATCCGAATCTGGTTTTCCTCCAACTGACTGCTTGGAGTTTGAACGCTTGATTTTATCAAAGCGTGGGTTTTCAGATTCTGTAATAGATACTCTTATTCAGGCTAGAAAGCCTGTAACTAGAAAAATTTACCATAATATATGGAAAAAATATATCTGTTGGTGTGAATCTAAAGGATTCCCATGGAACAAGATAAAAATTCCTAAGATTCTTTCCTTTCTACAAGAAGGTTTGGAGAAAGGATTTTCTGCGAGTTCTCTGAAGGGACAGATCTCTGCTTTATCTGTTTTACTTCACAAAAGGCTGGCAGCTGTGCCAGACGTTTAAGCGTTTGTTCAGGCTCTGGTTAGAATCAAGCCTGTTTACAGACCTTTGACTCTTCCCTGGAGTCTTAATCTAGTTCTTTCAGTTCTTCAAGGGGTTCCGTTTGAACCCTTACATTCCATAGATATTAAGTTATTATCTTGGAAAGTTTTGTTTTAGGTTGCAATTTCTTCTGCTAGAAGAGTTTCTGAGTTATCTGCTCTGCAGTGTTCTCCGCCCTATCTGGTCCATGCAGATAAGGTGGTTTTTACGTACTGAGCCTGGTTTTCTTCCGAAGGTTGTTTCCAACAAAAATATTAACCAGGAGATAGTTGTACCTTCTTTGTGTCCGAATCCAGTTTCATAGAAGGAACGTTTGTTACACAATTTGGACGTTGTCCGTGCTCTAAAATTCTATTTAGATGCTACAAAGGATTTCAGACAAACATCTTCCTTGTTTGTTGTTTATTCTGGTAAAAGGAGAGGTCAAAAAGCAACTTCTACCTCTCTATCTTTTTGGCTTAAAAGCATCATCAGATTGGCTTATGAGACTGCCGGACGGCAGCCTCCTGAAAGAATCACAGCTCATTCCACTAGGGCCGTGGCTTCCACATGGGCCTTTAAGAACGAGGCTTCTGTTGATCAGATATGTAAGGCAGCGACTTGGTCTTCACTGCACACTTTTACCAAATTTTACAAATTTGATACTTTTGCTTCTTCTGAGGCTATTTTTGGGAGAAAGGTTTTGCAAACCGTGGTGCCTTCCATCTAGGTGACCTGATTTGCTCCCTCCCATCATCCGTGTCCTAAAGCTTTGGTATTGGTTCCCACAAGTAAGGATGACGCCGTGGACCGGACACACCTATGTTGGAGAAAACAGATTTTTTGTTTACCTTATAAATTACTTTCTCCACCGGTGTGTCCGGTCCACGGCCCGCCCTGGTTTTTTAATCAGGTCTGATGATTTATTTTCTTTAACTACAGTCACCACGATATCATATGATTTCTCCTATGCAAATATTCCTCCTTTACGTCGGTCGAATGACTGGGGAAGGCGGAGCCTAGGAGGGATCATGTGACCAGCTTTGCTGGGCTCTTTGCCATTTCCTGTTGGGGAAGAGAATATCCCACAAGTAAGGATGACGCCGTGGACCGGACACACCGTTGGAGAAAGTAATTTATCAGGTAAACATAAATTCTGTTTTTGTTCCCAATTATTTTTTCCTGCTGTAGTGTGTTTAATTGTTTACAAATAGCTCCTTAGCCTTTATTTTGGTATATGAAATAGCTGATTTAGCCTGTAATATCCCTAACTATACTAAAAGTTTGTATACCTAGGTGTAGGCTATTGAGTAACTATGTAAACACAGCCATCTGAAGAGATTACACTCACGGTGGGGGGGGGGGGGGATGGGGGAATAACCAAAACTCTAAAATGTTCATTTTCAATTGTTCTTTCTAAGTATTTTAAGTAAGAAAGGGAAGCATTTTAGTGATAAGATAACAAGATCTGATCTCACTGCAGACTTAGTCTATTTTGATGGGCTGTGCTTTCAAAGAACAAATCCAGCTATTTCTTTTGCAAAAATAAGCATTAATGGACAATATCTGATTCATTTTATACACTGCAACGGATATAACATGTCATCAATTTACTTTTATCAAATTTGATTTGTTCTCTTAGTATTCTTAATTGAAAGCTACACCCCTTGGTAGGCTCATATGCTTAATTATTTCATAAGGTGGTGAGAGTCCATGAATCATTATGCCTGAGATTCACTTCATGGCCACTAGGAGGAAGCTAAGTTACCCCAAACTGTCAAGAGCACTCATCCTTCCCATTTAACCCCTATGTTAGTTTAAATTTTGCCTCCCAGGGCGTTGGTGAAGAATTGAGGTGCCTTTCAGATTTCATTTGAGAGGAGTTCTCAGACTGAGTTGAGGCTTGAATTTCCACAGATTACTGCTAAAGAGAGACAGAGGGGAGACTGAAGTATGGGGTAATAGCACAATTACTCTGTGTGGGAGCTAGTCACAGGCCTTCCACGGGTGTTGCAGGGACAGGTCTCTAGCCTTCTGTTGGTTCTCCAGTATATTCCTGACTTAAATCCTCTGCTGTAATGTGCTCAGCACTGGATGGGCTATCAAGTATAAACAGTTATTTCTAAGGCTGGTAAGCTCAGTAGAGTGGATGTCAGGTAAGACTGTTAAAGCATTTGCACTCACATAGCCCACAGACTATTAACAGGTACATATGTAATGTCACATCATAGCCAGGGGACATTTTTATGTTAGACATTGCCACATTTACTAGACTTTAGCATTCATGCTGTCTAGATGTTTTATGGGGATATATAGGGTCTTTTTTCTGAGAGTTTACACACTGTCATTTTCTTTCTTTTTTTTGGGCCGCACAACTATTTGCTAAGAGGTGGAAAGTCACCTCTCAGCAAAATATCTATTCCAAGCATGTCCAAAGCACTCCAGTTAATCTTTTAGCACTTTATTGTGACAATAAAAAACAGCAACGTTTCGGGGTTACAACCCCTTAGTCATGCTTAAGACATTATACATTTTCACAAGACTTTTAAATCCTATTTTTGGGCTGTAGGGCCTGTGGCTGTACACATAATCCCTCTTGTGGATATTATATGTAATTACATGATTACTTCCATGTTACAATGATTCTCGCACAATGATACATTTCATATATACATATTATTCATTTAATATTTCTGCATCACCTTATTCTCATATGTTTATAATATTTTCTCAACGAAATTGATGAATAATTAAGACATTTAGCAAATTATTAGTAAAAGGCCTATCTGACAATTGCAGAAAAAAAATCTAATACCTTTTTTTTTTAAAGAAACAGGTGAGATCATAATCTTTATTAAGGCTCATTGGGACTGTGAATCCACCACATTTCTTTTTGCCTTCAGTAATTTTTCCCTGTCCATACCATTTCGGTTAGTTATACCATGGAGCATGGACATTTTTATTAAGGATACCACAAAAGTTTTCACAGGTGTAATACCCATTAATGGTGTATTTCTTTCGACTATGTGGGTGATAAAAATGTGCTCCTCTTATAATAGAGGAAGCAGGAAAGATGGAGCGGATAACATTTATTTCTTGGTTAGAGAAGTGGTGCACGGAACAATGATTTGGTGTTATTGGCCATTATAGCTCTGTTTGGCAAGATACTAGCTTATTTAGGATAGATGGCTTGCATTTGGATGTTAAAGGAACATCTGGGAGAGGAGTTACAATGCTTTATTAGAAATCATTTAAACTAATAAAGGGGGGAGGTAGCATTAATATATCCACTTGCCCCCACAGCATGCCAAAACTGTTAGTCCAAGTAAAAATTCTAGAAATTCTAGTAGAAAATGCTCAGTTTAGGAAATAAATTACCTGAATTCATTTCAATAATGACTAGGGACAACTTGGATTTAGTAGCTATAACAGAAACATGGTACAATTATTTGCGTGACTGGTACAAAGTCATACCTGGATGCAGGTTATTTAAAAAGACAGGGGTAGGAAAGAAAGGTGGAGGAGTTGCTCTGTATGTAAATGAAAATATAAAGGTTACTGAAATTGTAGGAACAAATGAGGTGGAAAGTATTTGGGTGACTTTGGAAATTGGAGATAAAAATGTGTTTAGAATAGGGGTTGTATATAGGCCTCCATTGCAGGATGAAAAACTGCACAATCTGTTATTAGAAGAAATAGCCAGAATCACCATGAAGGGTAAGGTTATAATAATGGGGACTTTAATTTGCCAGATATAGACTGGAAGATTCCTTTTGCTAGATTAGCTAGAAGCAGGTGTATTCTTGAATCTCTGCAAGGGGAATCACTTGCGCAATTAGTTAAGGAACCAACTTGTATGGAAGCTATATCAGATTTAATATTTGCAATCATTGATAGTTTCAGATGTGTCTGTAGGTGAGAACTTAGGATCCAGTGATCATCAATCTGTTAGGTTTAGTATTCATGTGCAGAAACTGTCCACTCAGGCTAAAACAAAAGTTTTAAACTTTAGGAAGGCAGATTTTTCATTAATCGGTAAATAGCTAAAAACTAATTGAAAGGAAATACTCTTATTACAGGAGTTCAAGAACAGTGGGAATTTGTGATGGGTGCCATTTAAAATGCAACTGCACACTGTATTAGACATGTCTGTAAAAGAAAGTTGAAACCAATTGGTTTTCCAAAGAAGTAGCACATGCTGCAAAGACAAAAAAAGATAGCTTATAAAAATTAGTCATACAATCAGATGATATGAAAATATGGAGACTCCAACAAAAAAAAGACTAAGCAGTTAATAAGTAAGGTTAAAGCTCATGCAGAAGAGAAGATAGCACAGTTAGTAAAACATGGGGACAAAACATTCTTTAGATATAGCAGTGAAAGAAGTAAAAAATAAGGTAGGAATAGTAAAATTGAAATCAGTTGGTGGTAGAATAGTAGAAGATAAGCAAATTGCAGACTGTCTCAATTATTACTTCTGTTCTGTTTTCACACAAAAAAAAAAAATAGAAACAAGCTTAACACTAAAATTTTTACAGAGGATGAGGTTTTGTTAGCATTATCAAAAATAAATGTTAAAGGCAGTGGGTCCTGATAATATTCATCCAAGGGTTTTTAAAAGAACTTCGATCAGTGCTAACTGTCCCATTAACTGATCTGTTTAATCAGTCACTATTAACAGGAGCTGTTCCAAATGATTGGAGAACAGCAAATGTAATACCTCTTCATAAAAAGGGCAGTAGGGAAGTATCTGGTAACTACAGACCAGTTAGTTTAACTTCAGTAGTAGGGAAATTAATGGAAAGCCTCTTAAAAGAAAGAATTATGACTTGCATAAAGACAATTTAGAGAACCAAAATCAGCATGGTTTTACTTCAGGGAGATTATGTCAGACTAATCTAATTAACTTATTTGATTATGTAACAAAAGTATTAGACAAGGGTGGAGCAGTTGATGTAGCATATCTAGATTTCAGCAAAGCATTTGACACCGTCCCACACAGCAAACTAATTCACAAACTGTATCTCCTTGGTCTAGACTAAAAAAATGTGAACTGGGTGGAATGATGGCTTAAGGACAGAAAACAGTCACTTAGTAAATGGAGATCATTCAGCAGAGGGGGCTGTTACTAGTGGTGTTCCTCAGGGGTCAGGTCTGGGGCCTGTTTTGTTTAACATATTTATCTGTGATATCAGCAAAGGGCTACAGGGGAAAGTATGTCTGTTTGCATATGATACCAACATTTGTAACAGTGCATGTTCCAGGGGTGGTAGACATAATGAGAAGTGATATACAATTGGAGGATTGGACAAATGACTGGTATCTAAAGTTTACCACAGCAAAGTGTAAAATAATGCATTTAGGGAAGAAAAATAAAATTGTTAATTACAGACTCAATGACACTTTACTGACTGTTACAAATGAGGAACAGGACTTGGGAATTATTATTTCAGATGATTTAAAATACTAAACAATGTAATAATGCAGCGAGTAAAGACAGAAGAATGCTTGAATGTATTGGTAGAGGTATTTGCAGCAGAAATAGTAAGGTTCTTATGCCACTTTATAGATCATTAGTTAGGCCTCATCTTGAGTATTGTGTGAAGTTCTGGAGGCCATGTCTTCAGAAGGATATTAACAAACTTGAATCTGTGCAAAGGAGGGCTACCAAAATGGTACATGATCTTAAAAAAAAAAAAACTTACCAGGATAGGCTCAATGACCTAAATATGTATAGCTTAGAGGAGAGAAGGTAAAGAGGTGATATGATAGCAACTTTCAAGTACGTTAAAGGGCTTAGTAAAACTGAGGCTGTGGGTATTTTACATCAAATGGAAAATTCAAGAGCAAAGGGTCGTAATCTCAAGCTGAAGGGTAGTAGATTCAGGAGTAATTTGAGGAAGCACTTCTTTACAGAAAGAGTGATTGATTTATGGAATAAACTTCCTCTAGAGGTAGTAACGTCAGACACTGTGGGGGACTTTAAAAATGCCTGGGACGGGGGGGCGGAGCTAGCCTGTGCCCAAGATGGTCGCAGGTGCTTAGAGCTCCGAAGTGTGGTCAGCAATATCACCCTACCAGTACCACAGATATGTGAACCGGGAGCTACAAATGCCCACACCTGATCTCCAAGGGTATGTGACACATCAGGCGACCATCACAAAAGCTCCGGTGCGACGTTCGGCCGGACATAGCAAACCGCGGACCCACACGGCTCCCTTGAGGCCTACCAAGGATTTCAACTTAGGCGCACGGCCATATCACCTGGGCCATAGGAAGCATACAGAGCACTTCCTCTCTCCTCACTATACCGCGGTCAGCGGTGGATTGCATATGTGGGACCGGTGACTGAATCGCTACACGGAGCACGCCTGAGGGGTAAGAGGGGATCTGAACCTTATCATCGTGCAACACATATAACACATTGGGCCCTTTCTGCCCCGGGGCTGCGCTACCGTCAAGCACACTTGGTCTGAATAGGAGGGCTCCCTTTGAGCAGCAGTATTAATGGCCCAGACTACCACGCAAGGCTAAAGCAGAGCAGAAATAGATGCAGGACGCCTCCATGAGGGGAACTAACAAGGTACCTGTTTTTTAGGCATGTGCCTCATAAAGGAGCGGGTATTTGGACATTTTCCTATATAAGCCCTATAATTGAACTTGCCATTTGTATCGAGGGGTGCATGACTTGATACAGGGGATCCCCCCTAATTTTTCCCCACATTGTCATTGCAGTAAACTTTGAACAAGGGACATCTTCTTAGGCCTATTATTTCATCTAAAAGAGTACCCAGAGCTGACAAGGCGGGAAAGGGTAGCACCTCTACGGCCCCCAACCCAAAACTCTAATCCAGAGGAGAGCCCAGAGACAATGTTAACTAAAGCGGACTTGCAAACTCTGCCCTCCAAAGAGGACTTTAATAAGTTTATTGCGCAAGTTAGTTTGATGATAAAATCCAGTCTATCAGAGGTTAAGAGGGAAATAAGTGAAATAGGCTCCAGGACAGCACAAATTGAAGAAGATGCGGAACATACTGACAGAATCCTTGACCTCCAGTCCCGCCAAATTTCCCATCACTCCACTATCATAAACCAACTACAGGACCAAGTCGAAGACCTGGATAATAGGGGGCGGCGCCATAATATCAGAATCAGGGGGATCTCGGAAAATATCAAGACCCCGGAGCTCCTACCATATCTACAAACTTTATTCAACAAACTGATGGACAATGAAGAAGCGTTGAACTATCCCCTGGATAGATATCACAGAGCTCTGAGACCCCCCTGAAAGACACTGCCCCCCCGAGAGACATTGTCATCAAGTTTACCAGTTTCAGGGACAAGGAGAACATACTCACGGCAGCCCGGAAAAAATCTCCCATCACACACAACGGATGTGCCCTTCAATTCTAAGCAGATCTCAGTCAAATGACCATAAGCAAAAGGCGGGAAGCTAGATACCTCACTTTGCACCTAAGAGATCTTGGCATCCCTTATAGATGGGTATTCCCCTTTAATCTAAAAGTAATTAGAGACAATTTGACTGCTGTATATAGAACTCCTGAGGATCTGGAGGATTTCTGCTCACTCTTAAAGATCTCACAGCCCAGGCCTCCTGATCTGAAGGAGGCTCCAAGGGACCAGCGCACACCAAACCCACAGAGACAGGAGTGGACGCAAGTCCCCCACAGAAAGAAGCAGAGACCCGCGGCTAAGAATTTTGCAGATCAGGAGGAAACCACCTGAACTATGGAACTACCTTTAAGCAGATCACCTCACTATATGAGGCTTTCTGGCAATGTGCGACCCCTTCTCCCCCCCCTGTGGGCTTGGATAAGGGGCACACAAGAACTTGTGTTGGTTAATCCATTTCACTATAGGCCATGGAAAATTGTAATGTATAAGTATCGTTTTTTCTTCCTTTTAGTTTCTTGTTCTCTTATACCTTGCACTCCCTTATGGATCGCTATTAAGGCCAATAGTATGTTAGACTGTCTTGCATTGGATAGCAGCCCTAGAATGTTAAACTCCAGGACTTATTGTTCTGCTGCCGACCTGCTACCACAAGTAGTAGCAGTCACTTATACCCCCTTCCCTTAGTTAAGTAGTTAGAGGCGAATAATGCTTCATGTTTGTGTTCAAGTTTTTGTGTTAATTTTTGTATATTCTGTTTTATTAACATGTGCTCTTTACCATTACAGAACCGTCCTCTCCACCCTACTTTTATCGAAACCTCTTACCTCTCCCCATTACTCGAGGCCTGGCAGGGGCTGTAGATGCTACACATCAGTTCACTCCCAGGTAAGAGTCCACCACACTGCACTGCAAACACATTTAATTGCTACCCTCATATGGAGTCTCCCTGGGCAGATTACCAACTATCCTCCCCACCCTACTAGTAGACTGGTATGGCTCCGCTATTGAACTAGAGGTCCCCTCACGTGGGACAACACCATATTAAACTAGTATCTCAGAACGCGAAGGGGCTAAATTCACCCGCAAAGCGATCAGTTGCTCTCATGTTTTAAAAAAATCTAAGGCTGACCTGGTCTTCGTCCAGGAGACCAACTTCCCTAGAGATAATTCCCCAAAATACTATCCCACCGCATACTTTGCATCACATACAGACAAACGGGGGGGGGGGGAATCCTGTTTCATAGGTCACTGCCGTTTCAGCTTACAACTATGGAAACGGATCCAGGGGGAAGATGGCTTATGCTTATCAACCTCCTTTGTAGTCGACCAGTTACGTTGGTCAACGTCTATGCCCCAAATTTGAAGCAAGCACAATTTTTTTTAAAAGTTACAACTAAAATCCTTCAAGTTCAGAAAGGTGCCTTAAATTTAGCTGGTGACTTAAATGTAGCACTTGAGCCGGGTATTGACTGCTCCCTTGGTCGAGGCAGTATCCCCATTAAGACCCTACAGGACCTTAGAGCGCTTGCACATAAGCTCGTTCTGATTGATGTGTGGAGGGCCAAGCACCCGGGCCAGCGGAACTACACCTTTTTTTCCAACCCGCATCAATGCTACTCACGCATAGACTATGTATTCGTAGATCAAGTCAACTATTGCTTAGTGCAGGAGGCGGATATTGAGCCAACGAGTTGGTCCGATCATGCCGCAGTGTCGGCCACTCTGGGCTGGTCTGAACGACCGTTAACCCCTTACACATGGCGGCTCGATGAATCCCTGTTAAAACACCCAATCTTCTCTAAAAGCGTAGCGGAGATGATAAAAGATTATTTTGTACTTAATAACACGCCAGATATATCAACGCACACTTTATGGGAGGCTCACAAATGTGTCATTAGGGGGAAATGATAAAACGCAAGGCAGCCCTCACCAAACAATACAGCGAGACTTATCACTCAATGATCCAAAATATACGTGAACTAGAGCAGACTCACAAAAATTCCCCACTAGATAAAGTTATAGCTGATAAGTTAAGGCAGGTGTGGAATGACTTAAATAGGCTAATATACAAAGAAGCCCAATCCAAAGCGATATATCTCAAGAAAATGTACCTGGCCAACTCAAACAAGATAGGCCTGACCCTAGCAAGAACCCTTAAGGAACAGAAGCTGAACTCATATGTACATAGCATAGTCGACCCTGCGGGTCGTCAGGCTCTAAGTAGCCACCAAATTGTAAACGAATTTAGAAAGTTTTATAATACACTATATAACCTGCCGAAACCACCACTGGCGGCTAATCCTCAGGAGCGAGAGAGGTATATTGCGGAAGCTGCACTCCCGGCCCTTACTGCAGAGCTATCTCAGAAATTAGAGGCCCCAATTACTTCTCAAGAAGTCCTCCTAGCTATAAAATCCCTTCCCTTGCGTAAGAGCCCAGGACCCGACGGGTTCACAAACCTATACTATAAAAACTACAGGCAGCTCCTGGCCCCGCACCTTACTTCCATGTTTAGAGCAATAGATGATAAGACACCCTGGCCCAAGAGTAGCTTAGAGGCTCACGTTATAGTTCTACCGAAGGTGGACAGAGACCCCCAGAAAGTGGAAAATTATAGACCTATATCCCTGCTTAACTCAGACGTTAAGATTTACACAAAAATCTTGGCGACCCGCTTAAACTCCATTCTCCCTCAAATTATCCATGTGGACCAAACGGGGTTTATCCCCGGGAGGGAAGCACGGGATAATACCATTAGGGTAATTCAACTCTTAGAGCACGCCAGCCGGTCGAAGATCCCATCGATATTAATATCGACAGATGCTGAGAAAGCCTTCGACCGGCTGGACTGGAATTTCTTGCACTCGTGCCTGTCCGCCTTCGGTATCGGAGACCTGATGTCCCATAGAATCTTTAGCCTTTACACACAACCCTCAGCGAAAATCAAAGCTAATGGCGTTCTGTCAGATAGCTTCAGCATTGGGAACGGGACCAGGCAGGGTTGCCCCCTGTCCCCGCTCCTCTTTGCTATCTCCATGGAGGTGCTTGCGGCACACATTAGACTGAACCCCAATATCACTGGTATAACTTTAGGTCCCAACTCTTTCAAAATAACCCTCTATGCGGATGATGTCCTTATTCTGTTAACTTCCCCTTCCACTTCAATCACCTATTTACTATAGGAATTCAACCGATTTAGTGCCCACTCTAATTTTCACATAAATGCACAAAAATCTGAAATCCTAAACATCAACATGAAAAAACAATCCTTTGAGGCCTTAAGGACTCACTGCCCATACAAACTAAACTTAGACAAACTCAAATACTTAGGAATCCAGCTCACGTCGGGGAGTAGTAAATTATTTAAGCATAACTATATACCCCTCTTGCATAGACTCAAAAAGGAACTCGACGGCTGGCAGAACAAACCACTCTCGTGGTGGGGTAGGATACAAGCAGTAAAGATGACAGCCCTCCCACAGTTACTTTATGTTATGCAGACTGTACCTATTCACCTCCCGAATACATACATCAATCAACTACAGTCAATGATAAACTCTTTTATATGGGGTAACATTAAACCGCGTATTAGTAAGAAAATTATCACAGCCCCATTGGGCGCAGGGGGGTTGGGAGTGCCGTCAGTGTTGTCATATCATAGGGCCATGGTCCTGCAGAGAATCATTGAATGGCACAACCCGGCTAATACTAAAGCATGGACATCTATAGACTCCTTCCTCTTAAAATCTCCAAATATTGGCCCCCTTAGTTGGGTCAAGCATTTGGCTAGACCCCCCTAGCAAGACTATCCCCACTATATAACCACCTATTCAGAACATGGGATGGGATTCGAGCTAAAATAAAGGGCATTTCGTCCCTTATCTCCCCAATGTCTCCAATCTCTTATAATGCTGAATTTATGGGAGGGGTACTGGCTGAAAGACCTAATCCTATAGGCCTGGAGCGCACAATACCGTTTGCCAATCTGGTTCTTAACCATACCTTAAAGACCCGTTCCCAGCTAGCTGACGTAGCGGGAGGCGCTTTCTCTGGGTGGCTCAAGTATGCACAGCTCACACACCTACTGAAAATTTCACCCTATAGGGATAGCCTACTCAGAGACTTGACCCACTTCGAAACGCTATGCCTATCTGGTACGACCCCTCGTGGCTCTCTGTCAAAGGCCAAAAAAATGCTAGATGTGGCACTTATGCCCACGTCCTCTTCTTATAAACTACATTGGCAGGAGGAGCTGGGAGTGGAGATCCCTGAGTAACATTGGCAAAATATACACTACACTACACCGCCAAGTCCTCATCCATACCTAGATCCCTAGAGCTCAACTATAAGGTGCTGTTCCGTTGGTACCTCACACCGGAGAGACTTAAAATGATCTACCCAGGAGTGGGTGCCACTTGCTGGAGGGGGTGTGGGTCCAATGGGACGATGGCACATATTTGGTGGCACTGCCGCTCAATATCCCCCTTTTGGAGGTGAGTGGAGCAGTTCCTTAGGGAACTACTGGGAGCAACATTTCACCTCTCGCCCTCTATGGCCCTTCTAAACCACAAACCTGATAAAGTTTGTAAAATTAAATGGAAACTAGCACAAATTAGCCTAAAAGGCACTTATTCCCCGCAACTGGAAATCTGCACGCACCCCCACAATGCAGGAATGGCTTACACACACCTCGGAACTTTTAGCGGCGGAAGAATACTCCTATTATAGCAATGGTAATTTATCTTTTTTCCATAATGCCCAGTTCTACTGGGAGACTCTACTCAAAGCCCCTGTCACAATTGGAGACTATGCTCCTGTAGAGGAACCATAATATATAGAGTGGGTCCTCCCAGGCCAGGCCTCCCTTCCCCCCCCCCTCTCCTCAAACCTGCCATCCTCTCTTTCCTTTCCCCCTTCCTCCCCCTCTCCTATCTCCCTCCCTTCCCCTTATCGTTACATAGTAGGTGTGGATCAAAGAGGTTGAATTTATTGCACATACAAATGTTGTAGTTGTTTTATTGAATGATGTTATGCTTATTGGAATCTGTATAACCTAACCTTAGATACACTAGCCACTGTGATGACAGAATAAGTATGGGTCTATGCAAATCAATACAGCGCGAGATGCCTCAAGGGCGGCATCCCAATAAAGACTTAATGGACAATAACCCTACGATGGATGGTCCGGGGTACAGGTGGGCCACCCTAAATGGGAGAACTTTTACTGTATAACCTTGTTGGCAAGGACCGTACCATGTAATCTTTATCCTTGACTTGTGTGTCATTTACTAAATTGTATCGCTGTTGATTTCCAATAAAGCTTGTTTGAAAAACAAAAAAAACAAAAACAAAAAAAAAATGCCTGGGACAAGCATAAGGCTATCCTACGAACTAGAGAAGTTTATTCTGATAGGTAATATCGGGCAGACTTGCTGGGCCTAAGGCTCTTATCTGCCATCAATTTCTATGTTTCTATGTGTACAGCCAGAGGCCCTATGACACGAAAATAGGATTTAAAAGTCTTGTGAAAATGTATAATGTATTGAGCATGACTAAGGGGTTGTAACCCCGAAATGTGGCTGTTTTTTATTGTCACAATGAAGTGCTAAAGATTAACTGGACTGCTGTGGACATCCTTGGAATAACTGTATGTGTGAGAGACTCAGCAGTGTCTCCTGTCCTATCGTGCTCCCCACTGTAGTGCTTTATCTGCTATTACTATTTCTCACCTAAAACATGTTCTGCTGTAGGCTGCATGAGGAGCTCAGTGCGGCGAATGCACAAACAAATTAATGAACTTTCAGCATGAAGTATTTCTTTCATGTAATTGGCAAGAGTCCATTAGCTAGTGACATATGGGATATACAATCCTACCAGGAGGGCAAAGTTTCCCAAACCTCAAAATGCCTATAAATACACCCCAACCACACCCACAATTCAGTTTTATAAACTTTGCCTCCTATGAAGGTGGTGAACTAAGTTTGTGCTAGATTTCTATGTTGATATGTGCTTCTCACCTTTTTTAAAACCCGGTTCCTCTGAGTGCAGTGAATGACAGAGGGATGTGAAGGGAGTATTACCTATTGAATACAATGATCATCCTAACGGGGATCTATTTCATAGGTTCTCTGTTATCGGTCGTAGAGATTCATCTCCTACCTCCCTTTTCAGATCGACAATATACTCTTATATACTATTACCTCTGCTGATTCTCGTTTCAGTACTGGTTTGGCTATCTACTTTATGTAGATGAGTGTCTTTTGTTAAGTATGTTTTCCTTTATTAAGACAATCTCAGCTATGGTTTGGCACTTTATATTTAAAGTTCTAAATATGTTTGTACTTATATTTGCCATGATTCAGGTTTATCAGTATATTTCCTTTTTGCAGACTGTCAGTTTCATTTCTGGGAAATGCAAATAAAAAAAAATTCTTACCTGAAGTTTTCAAATTGACTCTCTTTTCTAAATTGCGGGCTGTTAGGCTCGCGGGAGCGCAAAATGCTATCATTTATTGCGTCATTCTTGGCGCGAGACTTTTTTGGCGCGAGAATTAAGTTTGTTGACGTAATTTCGTCAATTCTGGCGTCTTAGTTGGCGCCGAGTTTTTTCATGTGGTTGCGTCATCTATGACGCTCGTGTTTGTTGCAGACATTTTTGGCACCAAAAAATATTTTGTCAGTTGTAGGCATCATACTTGGCGCCAAACTTTTGAAATTATTTAAGACTTCATTTCTTTTTGCTTCTGGTTTCCAGAGGCTTATTTTGTTTGCGTTTCTTTCCCATTCCTGAAACTACCATATAAGGAAATTGATAATTTTGCTTTATATGTTATTTTTTCTCTTACATATTGCAAGATGTCTCAATCTGACCCTATCTCAGAATCTACTACTGGAATCCTGCTGCCTGATGTCGGTTCTACCAAAGCTAAATGCATTTGTTGTAAACTTGTGGTAACTGTTCCTCCGGCTGTAGTTTTTCCATTAGTAGTACTCCATTACCTGCTCAGGATAATTCTGTTAATGTGTGAGAATTTGTTTCTAATTCCATTCAGAAGGCTTTGTCTGTCATACCGCCTTCTAATAAATGTAAAAGGAATTTTAAAACTTCTCATAAAATTGATGAATTTTTATATGACCAACAACATTCTGATTTATCTCTGATGAGGATCTATCTGGTTCAGAAGATTCTGCCTCAGATATTGACACTGACAAATCTTCATACTTATTTAAAATGGAGTATATTTGTTCCTTATTAAAAGAGGTGTTGATTGCATTAGATATGGAGGAGACTAGTCCTCTTGATATTAAAACTAGTAAATGTTTAAATTCAGTTTTTAAACCTCATGTAGTTATTCCTGAGGTTTTTCCAGTTCCTGATGCTATTTCAGATGTGATTTCTAGGTAATGGAATAGAATGGATACTTCTTTTACTCCTTCAAGGTTTAAGAAACTGTATCCTTTGCCGACTGATAGATTGGAGTTTTGGGAAAAGATCCCCAAAGTTGATGGGGCCATCTCAACTCTTGCAAAGCGTACTACTATTCCTACGGCATATAGTACTTCTTTTAAAGATCCTTTAGATAGGAAACTTGAATCTTATCTAAGGAAGGCTTATTTATGTTCAGGTCATCTTCTTAGGCCTGCTATTTCTTTGGCTGATGTTGCAGCTGCTTCAACTGTTTGGTTGAAAGCCTTAGCACAACAAGTACCAGATCATAATGTGTATAGCATTGTTAAGTTAATTCAACATGCTAATAATTTCATTTGTGATGCCATTTTTTATATAATTAGAATTGATGTTAGATATATGTCTTTAGCTATATTAGCTAGAAGAGCTTTATGACTTAAATCTTGGAATGCTTATATGACTTCTAAATCAACGTTGCTATCTCTCTCTTTCCAAGGTAATAAATTATTTGGTTCTCAGTTGGATTCGATTATTTCAACTGTCACTGGGGGGAAGGGATCTTTTTTTGGCCTCAGCATAAATAATCTCAGGGTAAATTTAAGGCTGCTAACCGTTTTTGTTGCTTTCGACAAAATAAGGAAACCTGATCCTTCCCCTAAAGGAACGGTTTCTAATTGGAAGCCTTCTTCAGTCTGGAATAAATCCATACCATTTAAAAGATCTAAATCAGCCCCCAAGTCCGCATGAATGTGCGGCCCTCATTCCAGCTCAGCTGGTAGGGGGCAGACTAAGATTTTTCAAGGATGTTTGGATCAATTCAGCCCAAAATCATTGGATTCAGAACATTATCTCTCAGGTGTACAGAATAGGTTTCAAAGTAAGACCGCTTGTGAGAAGATTCTTTCTCTCACGCATTCCAGTAAACCCAGAAAAAGCTCAGGCTTTCCTGAAGTGTGTTTCAGACCTGGAGTTATCTGGGGTAATTGTGCCAGTTCCTTTTCAGGAACGGGGTCTGGGGTTTTATTCAAATCTGTTCATTGTCCCAAAGAAGGAGAATTCTTTCAGACCAGTTCTGGATCTAAAAATTTTGAATCATGTAAGAATACCAACATTCAAAATGGTGACTATAAGGACTATTCTGCCTTTTGTTCAGCAAGGGCATTATATGTCCACAATAGACTTACAGGATGCATATCTTCATATTCCGATTCATCCAGATCACTATCAGTTCCTGAGATTCTCTATTCTAGACAAGCATTACCAATTTGCTGGTCTCCCTTTTGGCCTAGCGACAGCTTCAAGGATCTTTTCAAAGGTTCTCGGTGCCCTACTCTCTGTAATCAGAGAGGGGGTATTGCGGTGTTTCCTTATTTGGATGATATCTTGGTACTTGCTCAGTCTTTATGTTCTGCAGAATCTCACACGAATCAACTAGTGTTGTTTCTTCAAAGACATGGTTGGAGGATCAATTTACCAAAAAGTTCTTTGATTCCTCAGACAAGGGTAACCTTTTTAGGTTTCCAAATAGATTCAGTATCCATGACTTTGTCTCTAACAGACAAGAGACGTCTGACATTGGTTGCAGCTTGTCAGAAATCTTCAGTTTCAATCATTCCCTTCAGTAGCTATGTGCATGGAGGTTTAAGGTCTCATGACTGCAGCATCGGACGGGATCCCCTTTGCTCATTTTCACATGAGACCTCTTCAGCTTTGTATGCTGACCAATGGTGCAGGGATTATACAAAGATATCACAATTAATATCCTTAAATCCCAATGTTCGACTATCTCTGACTTGGTGGTTAGATCACCATTGTATAGTTCTAGGGGCCTCTTTTGTTCATCCAACCTGGACTGTGATCACAACAGATGCGAGACTTTCAGGTTGGGTAGCTGTCTGGGGATCTCTGACAGCGCAGGGGGTTTGGAAATCTCAAGAGGCAAGATTACCAATCAATATTTTGGAACTCTGTGCGATTCTCAGAGCTCTTCAGTTTTGGCAGCTTCTGAAGAGAGAACCGTCTATTTGTTTTCAGACAGACAATGTTACAACGGTGGCATATGTTAATCATCAGGGTGGGACTCACAGTCCTCAAGTTATGAAAGAAGTATCTCGGATACTTGCTTGGGCGGAATCCAGCTCCTGTCTAATTTTTGCGGTCCATATCCCAGGTATAGACAATTGGGAAGCGGATTATCTCAGTTGTCAGACTTTACATCCGGGAGAGTGGTCTATTCACCCAGATGTGTTTTTTCAGATTGTTTAGATGTGGGGGCTTACAGAAATAGATCTGATGGCTTCTCATCTAAACAGGAAACTTCCCAGGTATCTGTCCAGGTCCAGGGATCCTCAGGCGGAAGCAGTGGATGCGTTGACACTTCCTAGGAGTTATCAACCTGCTTATATTTTTCCGCCTCTAGTTCTTCCAAGAGTGATTTCCAAAATCATAATGGAGCGTTCGTTTGTACTGCTGGTGGCTCCAACATGGCCACACAGGTTTTGGTATTCGGATGTCTAGTTGCCAACCTTGGCCACTTCCGTTAAGGCCAGACCTATCTCAAGGCACGTTTTTCCATCAGGATCTCAAATAATTAAATTTGAAGGTATGGAGATTGAACGCTTAGTGCTTAGTCATAGAGGTTTCTCTGACTCAGTGATTAATACTATGTTGCAGGCTCGTAAATCTGTGTCTAGAAAGATTTATTATCTAGTTTGGAAGACTTACATTTCATGGTGCTCTTCTCATAAATTTTCTTGGCATTCTTTTAGAATTCCTAGAATTTTACAATTTCTTCAGGATGGTTTAGATAAGGGTTTGTCTGCAAGTTCATTGAAAGGACAAATCTCTGCTCTTTCTGTTCTGTTTCACAGAAAAATTGCTAATCTTCCTGATATTCTTTGTTTTGTACAGGCTTTGGTTCGTATCAAGCCTGTCATTAAATCAATCTCTCCTCCCTGGAGTCTAAATTTGGTTTTGAAGGCTTTACAGTCTCCTCCGTTTGAGCCTATGCATTCTCTGGACATTAAATTACTTTCTTGGAAAGTATTGTTCCTTTTGGCCATCTCTTCTGCTAGAAGAGTTTCTGAATTATCTGCTCTTTCTTGTGAGTCTCCTTTTCTGATTTTTCATCAGGATAAGGCGGTTTTGCGGACTTCGTTTAAATTTTTACCTAAAGTTGTGAACTCAAACAACATTAGTAGGGAAATTGTTGTCCCTTCTTTGTGTCCTAATCCTAAGAATTCTCTGGAGATATCTTTACATTCTTTGGATGTGGTAAGAGCTTTGAAATATAATGTTGAAGCTACTAAAGAGTTCAGAAAGACCTCTAGTCTATTTATCTTTTCTGGTTCTAGGAAAGGTCAGATGGCTTCTGCCATTTTTTTGGCATCTTGGTTAAAGCTTTTGATTCATCATGCTTATTTGGGGTCGGGTAAATCCCCGCCTCAGAGGATTACGGCTCATTCTACTAGGTCAGTTTCCACTTCCTGGGCTTTTAAGAATGAAGCTTCTGTTGATCAGATTTGCAAAGCAGCAACTTGGTCTTCTTTGCATACTTTTACTAAATTCTACCAATTTTATTTTTTCTCTTCTTCAGAAGCAGTTTTTGGTAGAAAAGTACTTCAGGCAGCTGTTTCAGTTTGATTCTTCTGCTTATAATTTCAGTTTTGTCATTATTAAGATTAAAACTTTTGATTTGGGTTGTGGATTATTTTTTCAGCGGAATTGGCTGTCTTTATTTTTATCCCTCCCTCTCTAGTGACTCTTGCGTGGAGTTCCACATCTTGGGTATTTTCTATCCCATACGTCACTAGCTCATGGACTCTTGCCAATTACATGAATTAAAACATAATTTATGTAAGAATTTACCTGATAAATTAATTTCTTTCATATTGGCAAGAGTCCATGAGACCCACCCTTTTAATGGTGGTTATGATTTTTTTGTATAAAGCACAATTATTCCAATTCCTTGTTGATCCTTTTTGCTCCTTTCTTATCACCCCACTTCTTGGCTATTCGTTAAAATGAATTGTGGGTGTGGTGGGGGGGGTGTATTTATAGGCATTTTGAGGTTTGGGAAACTTTGCCCCTCCTGGTAGGATTGTATATCCCATACGTCACTAGCTCATGGACTCTTGCCAATATGAAAGAAATGAATTTATCAGGTAAATTCTTACATAAATTATGTTTTTATACTTCATGACAGTCCCTTTTATTTGTTCCAATGGTAAATCCTAGTGTTTCCCAAACGCTAGGATTTACCATCACTTTGTGTATGTTTTGCAATTTTATGCCTGTTAGCTACTCTCAGGTAAATATTTAAAATTCTTTCGCCTAGATTACGAGTTTTGTCGGTAAAGACCTACGGGGCTAATAAGCCTTTTTTTTCCAGCCCTCCCTTAAGCCAACGCTGGTATTACAAGTTTTCTGAATAGTTGCGTTAGCCTCAGAAAAGTGAGTGTTGAGCCAAATCTAGCTCCACTTCAACCCTCAATACCAGCGTTGCTTACGGTAGCAGTAAGCTGTAAAAACGTGCTTGTGCACGATTTCCCCATAGGAAACAATGGCACTGAGACGGCTGAAAAAAAAACCTAACACCTGCAAAAAAGCAGCGTCCAGCTCCTAACGCAGCCCCATTGTTTCCTATGGGGAAACACTTTCTAAGTCTACACCTAACACCCTAACATGAACCCCGAGTCTAAACACCCCTAATCTTACACTTATTAATCCCTAATCTGCCGCCCCCGCTATTGCTGACACCTGCATTATACTATTAACCCCTAATCTCCCGCTCCGGACACAGCCGCCACCTACATTATCCCTATGAACCCCTAATCTGCTGCCCCCAACATCGCAGACACCTATATTATATTTATAAACCCCTAATCTGCCGCACCCAAATGTTGTTATTTTGGGGGGCTTTTTATTTTATTAGGGGGCTTAGATTAGGTGTAATTAGATTAAAATTCTTGTAATTTTTTTATTGTTTGTAATTTAGTGTTTGTTTGTTTTTTTGTAATATAGTTTAGTTTATTTAATTGTATTTTAGTTTAGATCATTGTAGTTTATTTATTTAATTAATTTATTGATAGTGTAGTGTTAGGTGTATTTGAAACTTAGGATAGGATTTATTTTGCAGGTAATTTTGTAATTATTTTAACTAGGTAGCTATTAAATAGTTATTAACTATTTAATAGCTATTGTACCTAGTTAAAATAAATACAAAGTTGCATGTAAAATAAATATAAACCCTAAAATAGCTACAATGTAACTATTAGTTATATTGTAGCTATCTTATGGTTTATTTTATAGGTAAGTATTTATTTTTAAATAGGAATAATTTATTTAATTATATTAAATTTATTTAGTTTTATTTAAATTATATTTAACTTAGGGGGGTGTTAGGGTTAGACTTAGGTTTAGGGGCTAATAACTATTATAGTAGCGGCGACGTTGGGGGTGGG
This sequence comes from Bombina bombina, assembly GCF_027579735.1. Taxonomy (NCBI): domain Eukaryota; kingdom Metazoa; phylum Chordata; class Amphibia; order Anura; family Bombinatoridae; genus Bombina; species Bombina bombina. The sequence continues at coordinate 383,128,410 of NC_069502.1, read as the reverse complement.
AGATTAGGGGTTAATAATTGTAGGTAGGTGGCGGCGATGTTAGGGAGGGCAGATTGGGGTTAATAAAATTTATTATAGTGTTTGCGAGGCGGGAGTGCGGCGGTTTAGGCGTTAATACATTTATTATAGTGGCGGCAATGTCCGGTCAGCAGATTAGAGGTTAATAAGTGTAGGTAGGTGGCGGCAACGGGGGGGGGCCAGATTAGGGGTTAATAAATATAATATAGGTGTCGGCGAAGTTAGGGACAGCAGATTAGGGGTTCATAGGTATATTGTAGGTGGCGGCGGTGTCCGGTCGGCAGATTAGGGGTTAAAGAATTTTATTATAGTGTTTGCGATGTGGGGGGGCCTTGGTTTAGGGGTTCATAGGTAGTTTGTGGGTGTTAGTGTACTTTGTAGCACTATAGTTAAGAGCTTTATGTTCCGGCGTTAGCCCATAAAATGTTGATTTGCTTGATTTCTTCAGTGAAAGGTGATTAAGAGCATATTGAAGCCCGGTTCCCCTCAGAGTACAGTGCTTGTCAGATGAATGTAAAGGGAATACTGCTTCATAACGCCATGTTTTTGCCTCACTGGAAACCTTTTCATGGACTCTCTGTAAATTTGGTCACAGGGATTCATCTTCTGTCTCCCTTTACAGATAGACATTATACTCATATTCCATTACCTCTGCTGATATGTTTCAGTACTGGTTTGGCTGTCTGTTAGTGGACGAGTGTCTATAGGTAAGTATATTTTGTATTTTTTATCTAGACATAGCTATGGGTTGGGCACTTTTAACTATGTTTAAGGTTTA